>NC_086320.1:30931406-31021406 GCF_036172605.1 Pelobates fuscus
CTTATCTGCCGTCACATTCTATGTTTATATGTTTCAATTAATACCTGTTTACAGATATTCTGGATTACCTGAAATGTGGACGGACCTTGGAATATCACTAGCACTAATATCACTATCATTATCACTATAACTAAAATAAAGTAAACAGAGGCAAAGACTAGTAACAAAGTGACTCTCAAAGTAGAACTCAATGAATATATCAACCAGGTTTGTTTAGCAAGCTAAATAATAAATGCATGCTGATGTTGCCTGTACTATGCACATGAGACTCATGACAGCCTATATTGATGTACTTATTGATGAATGTGACTAATCTGATAAAATAGTAGATACTATTAGATTTTGCTGACATAATGAAGAACTTTGACATATTGCAAAATATTCAAGGTACAATATTTTATTGTGGATCCTCTTAGTCATATCTCTGTTCTTAAGGTGAGATACGTATGTTATTCACCCAACATAAACCGTCTCCCAATCACTCTCGACACCTGCCCACTCTTTACCCATGACCTGGAGTCAACATGGGCTCCTTTTACTCTGGGATATCTATAAAAATCATGTAGAACACTCCCATGTTAAAGATTACATTTTTAGGGAGCATGGAAGGGATAAAAAATGCTGCTCCCCAAATAACACCATCAAAAGGAAGGATACCTCCATCCTTACCAATGATGCTACGGGTTGGAAAAGCAAAGCAAGTGGAGTGGACATGTTTTCAGTGATTGTCCCCTAGTTATGCTTGATTGTTCTCGTATGAGGCCTACGTTCAATCTGTGATGCCCAGGCCTTAAATAATTAAACTTAAGGGTAATGCGTCTTTGACAATCTGTATTTGATTGATCTTGTTTACCCATGTTTACGTTGAAAAGATCTGTTAATTTGCATTCTCATATAGTTACCCACTTGATTATTTTTATGTCTCCAGTGTTTTAGGTAAGAAATCAATGTTCTGTTAGTTTTCAGAGAAATTAAAGAATTATGACTGTTAAATGTATTATTTTCTTAAATGAATGGCAGAACTTGAGTCCTTTATTTTCAGATTCTGCTGTTTGAGTTCTGGGAACATTTAATAGAATTAGTTTCTATACCCTTAGCAGTCATAATAACAGACACTCGAAAAAGCTAAAGGTTATTCAGGGCTAAGCAATAACTGGAACAGTCCAAACAATCCTTAAAAATATATATAAAAGTAGGGAGAAAAAAAAAGGGAAAATATATAGTGTAGTATGTCACTGTCCAAATAAATGGATTAAAACAAAAGAAATACACTCACAATTTCCTGGAGCTAAAATTGTAGCTCCGACTTGAACGCCTGGGCAGAACAATCCCCGCCTATGGATATAGTGTGGTTCTTGGTGGTTGCAGTTACTTAAATGGTGGAAATATAAGTAGCTCTGTGGATATGGGCTTAGGATATTGTAGTGTAGTGCCTACTTGTAAGTATAGATGATGGTCTTTTCCCTCCAGAAATATAGGAGAAAAAGGAAAAAGAAAAAGAAAAATTGTGTATACCGTAAGGCATAGAATACAATTGAAGTGGTAAGAAATTTACACACATTTGATGGAGCAGATGTGGACTGCTCTATCCCTCGGGCTTGGGTGGTACAATCCCCACCACAGATATGGTAGTTCCAGCAGAATAGCAGCAAAGTTTGGTCCAATAAAAAAAGTACTTTTATTTAAAGGTAATTAATATAAAAATATAAAACAAGAAAAAATACACTGAAAGTGAGGTAGATAATAATAATAAATACACTTATAAGTGTATACAAAAAATACACTGAAAGTGTACCGGCTCTCCACACATATGGTGAAGTCAGAGGTCGTGGGTCATGTGATTTGTGACCTCTGACATCCCCAGACACACAGAGAGCGCGAGGTGCAGAGAGACAGGATGTCTGTGCACATACACGGTGCCGACTGCCTCCCCCTCCCCACTGAGGAGGCTGACTTGTTGCCAGCTGTAAAATATACCGGCAATGTTGCTGGTATTTTCTAGTGCTGGCACCAGCTGGATTTACCATGCTGGTAAAATACTGGCCGGGTAGCAATTTTGTGCAGCCAAGGGGGGCAATTGCAGTGGGTTGGGGCTCCAATAATATTAATAAACCATGTCCCCCAGCCCCCACCCATGAGTGGCAGATTGGCCAAAATTGTCATCAGTGTCCCTACCATGGGTGGCTATAGGCTTTCAAGCCTGAACCCTCAGCCCCCTTAAAAAAGCCTTGCCTAACTTCTAATCATAATAATAGTGAGAAAAATAAAAAGATCTAAAAAAACCTGATTGGAAAAAAAAGTGAAGCCAAAAAATAAGCCAAGTTGTCTAATTGAGGTCTCTGCACAGACTCCCTCGCAAGTCTCGATATAAGTGAGACTCGCCTGTCAGAGCACTCTTTTTGGTTGGCATACAAGCAAACCAAATCAGGGTGCTCTGAATGAAATTGCATAGTGTCCTTATAAGGGCTTTTCCTACTTTGCAAGCTTAGTCTTCACAGCTTGGATTTTTTAATTATTTTTTTTAGTCTCTTTTTTTGCAATTTGTAGAGTCGCGTCAGGGAATAATGGATTTATTTAGCCTTTATTAGGGCAGAAAAAAAGATTTAAGAAGAAAGAAAACATCTTATAGTAAGCATATTTCTTTTTTATTACATGGTTAGGCAGTTTTTTGTGTTTTTTATTTTTTATTTTGAGGGATGGCTATGGGCTTGTTAGTTGTAATAGAAATATATTAAATCAGTAGCACAATGAAAACTATGCCTACGATGGCAGAAGATAAAGAATTGTATATACTTCACAAAAAATATGATATTTATAAAAATGTAGCTTACATGAAACGAGATTGTACACTTGTTTCATATTTTAACATATTTTCTCCTTGACTGGACCTCATTTTGTATCTGTATTATTCAATCTATATTGGCTGCCGATATTGGGAAAATGTTAAAATCTTTCTCTTACAATACTTAGAACTTGTAAATCAAGTTAGAATCTGTTAAAGCAGAATTGTCACTTTTCTGGAAACTACACCATTAAAAAATATATTGAAATCACCTATAGCTTGTGTTAATCTTTTTTATTTTTATTTGATGCCAATTTTCTTTTTAAAAAAAATGTATTGAAGATTTAGCAACTGATAAATCACTTTAGTTCAGTCTGGGCATACCCAAGGCACACAATGCAAATGAGGAGGAGCAATAGATACATTGTTTCAGTTTATTATCTTCCACTAACTATGTTCAATGACCGGAAAAGGCAACATTTATACCAATGATTGACAGGGGGCCAACTTGGAAGAAACCATTTCCATGATAGAGGTATATAGAGTGGTGTGGACTTCTACTTATAATTATGGCCTGTCTGCATACTGTATAAAAAAGCTGATAACATTACAAGCAATTTCATGCATTTTGTGAATGCTTTTTAAAAACAATATATTAAACATGGCAGATGTTATTTATCATAGATGGCTTTTTATTTATTTTTTAGTCAAAAATGGAGTTTATTGGATCGGGTCCGACTTTCAAACCCACGAGGAACTAGCCCAAAATCAAAGACCTTTTCTCCACTGACGATTGATGGTGTTGAAGAAAGCCCTTCTAAAGATGCCAAGAATATCGGATTGACTAACAAGGAGCGTTTTCGGACAGCGTTACGAATGAAAGCATATGCTTTCTGGCAGAGTTCAGAAGGTACAATATCTATGTATATAATATGGAGCTCTATATGTGTAGCACTCAATTAGTTTAATAAGGAACATTGGTGTCAAGTCAAGTTAGAAATCAGTTTATAGAAGAAAAAATGTAATGAGCTTTCATATGAAATAACACAAACCGAGACAAGTCTAAATAGGCCAAATAAGGGAAGAATAAGAATGCCAGTTATAAATGTAACTTCTGAAAGAAACACAATATCTATGTAACTATATAATTTTACCAAAAAAATGTTTGAAGTGGGAAAGAAAACCTCAAATCAAAGCTCTCTCAGAGTTTTCTTTGGTCCTATGGTATTTTTTTCCATAGATTTAGGTCATGGTCTTCTACAAAATGCATTGTGTGGACCAATTAATGCAAAAATATGCATGTTCTATAACATGTACATAAAGTACATATGCCAATATTTCTAACTATGCATTTTATATATTAAATGTAAGAGGGGTTGCAACTGTGTCTTTAAAGCCACATGATTTTCAGTGCATCACTAGCGTGTATTAATTCACACATTAAGTCATTAACTTGTTTCTAAGTCATTAAGATTGAGGTATCACTCTCTGTACCCGGATCCTGTATCTCCATAAATTGCTTTAGGATTTTTTGGGCGATGTCTGGCCAACCCACATTTGTGAGAAGTTGATACCCATGTAGAATGACCATAAAACTAACGGTGATCATTTGATCTGCATTTTTACAGTTTATTTTTCTTTTACTTCCTGTTTTCCTTTGAAAGTGGATTAATTTTTCATGTCATCATTATTAATTGATCTACTAACCTTTAACCCCTTACGGACACATGACATGTGTGACATGTCAAGATTCCCTTTTATTCCAGAAGTTTGGTCCTTAAGGGGTTAAAAGGAAATCTCTAAGACCGCCAAGAAAATGCTCTATTATCTACCATTTTCTACGCACCGTCATGTAGCCTATAGAGATAAAAACAGATAGTGCTTTGGATTAATCCCATTTATTTTATTGACTGGATGGAAAATGATCTGATCCCTTTCTATAGATGCTGGACAAGGTGGAGACCCAATGGCAGAAACTGGTTACACAAATGAGTTCCTTGTAGAAGATTTAATCCCAACGATAAAGGCAGCTATCCACGCATCTAGGTATTTTATCTCAAGCATTCTTTTTAAACAATCAAGCTCAACTAAAACAGTATATTCATCTATGATTCCCAAGCAGTATTTTCATTGTTGCCACCTCAACAATAACTAGATATTCTCTATATCCATTGTCTGAAACAAGTGATATTAAACAATTTATTGTGCATTTATCTATGATAGGGCTGTCATCCACTGTCCATTGATATAGGTTACAAATTACATGGAAATATTTATTTGCATCTATGTCGTCTAGTTGACTGTTCCCAACCTGTTCCCAACAACGTGATTAGCTGGATTTATCCCAAACCAATCACAAAGCTGTGCTTAACAGAATGGCACTTCCTGAATGAATGATTCCAATGTGTTCATTTTGCACTGCCTTGCGTCCGTGGTAGGAATCAAATCAGGAAAATCTCAAATCACTTTTGTTTCTTATTAATTAACCCTAGCCACACTTCCCCTGCCTGCGACCCACACGTCTTGCATGAAAAAAAAAATGGTTTCATTTTCAATTAATGTTAACTTACTTTAAAAGTTTTTATCTCCTGCTCTGTAAATTGAACTTTAATCACACACAGGAGGCTGCAGCAAGGTCTAGCAAGATATTAGCAGTGCAGGAAATAGGAAATCTCTAATTAAACAGAATGTGCAATATAGACGTGTAAACATTAGAGCTCTCTTTACAGGAAGTGTTTAGGAAGGTTGTGCAAGTCACATGAAGAGAGGTGTGGCTAGGGCTGTATAAACAAAGTAATTTAACTCCTTAATGGCAGATAATTGAGCTTAAAAACTGCAGGGGCATGATCTATACACCAAAACTGCTTCATTAAGCTGAAGTTGTGTGTTGACTATAGTTTTGCTTTAAGTATGTATGCTTTTTTCATTTTAGAATGAGTTCAATAGAAACTGGCACTTTTATAAATTAACCTTGGTACACCCCCCTGGCTGTCATTCAGAATACTGATCCTGTTACTTCCGGGTTGCCTACCTCAGTGGAACTAAACTCAAGAGGCAGCAATTGCTCAGAGCACCTGGCTTGCAAATACATCTGCATTGGGAAGTCTGTGATTGGACAGCCACAGAAAATCTTATACCCTTCTTTTGAAAATTGTAAAGCAGAGTTTATTTATGATGACATTTGAGTAATTGCATAGCTATCCTTATCTATTTTGATATATTGTTTTACGTGCAGAATTCTGCAATTTCTTTTACGTAAGAAAAAATTTAAGGAGACCCTGAGGCCTTATGATGTAAAGGATGTTATTGAACAGTATTCAGCGGGTCACCTGGATATGCTGTCAAGAATCAAATACCTCCAAACAAGGTAAGCATTCCCTAAGTACCTATCAATAATAGTTGTATACGTACCATGTACTATTTGTTTAATTAATAATAGGAATAGGTATGTTGGTCTGAACAGACATAGGTATGTAAAATTTACATATTGATCACATTAGTTTTTACATTTTTACACAAACATAATACATGTATATGGTATCAATATACAAAATGTATAACTATAATTTCAATTTACATTGGTAACAGTTTTATCAAATTCTTGACTTTGCATTATATACAGTTTTTTACAGCACTAAAAGTAGTATATATATTCCAGTTTAGATTTTTTTTTCCCTTGTTTAGATTTTCAAAGTTCCTTCTAAAATCCATAAGCTAATTATATTGTAAGAGTGTCATTGCAATTGTAACAATTTGTGAGAATGAGCATAATCACACACAAAAACCTCAAATAATTATTGATTAACCCCTTAGTGACCAGACCGTTTTAAAAAATGTTCTTACCGTTAAGGACCAGGGCTCTTTTTACATTTCTACGGTGTTTGTGTTTAGCTGTAATTTTCCTCTTACTCATTTACTGTACCCGCACATATTATATGCTGTTTGTCCCACCATTAAATGGTCTCTCTAAAGATACCATTATTTGCATCATATCATATAATTTACTATAAAATATGATGAAAACATTTAAACAAACACTTTTTCTAACTTTGACCCCCAAAATCAACCGCCAAAAAACACCCGTGCTAAATAGTTTCTAAATTTTGTCCTAAGTTTAGAAATACCCAATGTTAACATGTTCTTAGCCTTTTTTTTGCAAGTTATAGGGCTATAAGTACAAGTAGGACATTGCTGTTTCAAAATATATGTATATATATTTTTAAAATGTATCAATAGTGACATTGTAACACTGTTATCTGTCATGAATCTCTGAATCACATCTCACATGCACATTTTTTTCTAAAGTAGACAACCCAGGGTATTCATTATGGGGTATGTCCAGTTTTTTTTAGTAGCCACTTAGTCACAAACACTGGCCAAAGTTAGCTTTTTTATTTGTTTATGTGTTAAAAATACAAAACACAATTATGAACGCTAACTTTGGCCAGTGTTTGTGACTAAGTGGCTACTAAAAAACACTAAACATAGTGGCCTTTGATAGGTCCAACCAGTGATTTATTATTCAAACCCATCCAGAAAGGGCCTTTCATAAAACTATTAGACTTGCTTTTTATATTCACTAAGGGCCCACTAATATGCTTTCTTCCCTTATCCTAATTTTTTCCCTTGTGTTAAAAAATATCCAGTTGTTGGTTTCATAGTATTACTGTATTCTTTTCCCCACAGGATAGATATGGTCTTTGCTCCGGGTCCTGCCTCCCTTTCTACACCGAAGCATAAGAAATCGCAGAAGGGACTGGGAGGACTTGGTGGAGGTTATGGCTTTCCTTCTCAACAGTCTCCAAGGTGTGACGAGATACACACTAAAATGCCGTGCAATGTTATAGAGATCATCATAGCAGATTTGTTCTCATGTTAGCAGGTTATATTGCAGTTCTACCACGTAGAAAGTATATTTCACCAATTCCAATGCATGGCTTATATATACAGTCCAACAAGCATTCTGGCATAGAATGTCCCATACAAAATAAAGAATTCATATTTTCTATGCTATCCCTCGTGTACATAGTTTCAACAAGCAATCTGATGTTGTAAATTTGATGCAGAATGGATAACAGATTTACTTTGTCACTAGCGCTCTCTTGTTGACAATATAGCAAGGGGGGAAGACAAAGTTATATGTCAATCAAGAATCACTGGGAGGATAATAGAGGGTGATATGGGCATCACTGGTGGCACCATTCACCAGACGTGAAAACATTATCTTTTAACTTTTGTAAAACTTATTATTAAATTATTCTTGGTAAAAAAATATAGGAATTATTTATTCTCCAACTTCTTGCTAGCTTGTAAATATATTAAGTGTGTATCAATGCACAAGGTAAGATACAAAGTGTATCAACAAAATATTAAACATGTGAGCACTCTGGGACATTTAAATGCCTGTGCGGTTTACTAAGAAAATCAAATCATACAATAAATACTACTCTTTTTGTAGGTAATATTTGCCACCAATCACTTGTGGTTACTTTTTTTTATTTCTAGGCACGAACCTTATGGATCCAAAGCCTCCGATATTGAAGACCAAAGTATGATGGGAAAATTTGTGAAAGTAGAGAGACAGGTACCATAAAAGACACCACCAGTTGTTCTGAAACATTGAAACCCTTGTTTATACTTGTACATATTACATCAAATACACACATTCAAGATCTCTTGTTCTCATCTACAAAAAGCAGACCACCTTAGAAAAATTACTCCAGATATTTCAGGTCATTACCACTAAAGAACAAGATTAGTCTCATGTGTACGCACAATCACAATCACAATTCTGTAAAGAACATTCAAAAAATCTTGGTCCGTGGCTTTTCATCTTGGGTCACCACTCTTTACCAAATACTCAGTTTGTACAGTAGGCGAACTTCGTTTGATTCTGTAGCAGAGTTCAGACTTGTCACAGTTCTGGATTCTCAGCCAAAATATACAATAATTATGGACACACTGAAATGCAAAGTGCTGAACGTGTTTTGGGGGAGGGGGATCAACATATTGAATTCCACCTGTAGCACCAAAAAATTAGATGGGTGATGGGGAAAAATGTGAGCAATAGAGGGAAAACAAAGAGGAACAGTAAAAAAATATCTATATATTATCTGTTTATAAACTATATAATATAAAAATAGTGATTTTATTTTATTTTTTACTGCTCCACCTGTTTAATTCTCTATAGGTAACTTTTTCTCACTTGATCTGTAAAACAAATTGCAGTGAACTTCACATAAATGTACAGAACTATGTAATGTAAAATATAATATTTTGTATATATTTTGCAGCTAACTGATTGGCCCATTTCTGAGCCTTTTTGACTTGTTGACTTGTTGACCAAAACGGAATTCAGCCAAGCCGAACAAACATCTGTCCGAAATTTGGGTGCCCTGAAAATTTTTCTATCTTTTTAAAAATTATTTAGTAGAACTGATTTTTTTTTACCATTCATAAGTCTAGCACAGAGTATCACGTTATACCTAGTGTAGGAGAATCAGAATTAAGATGGTAGGTACATTGCTACTATTGTTGTCAGAGATGGTAATGTGTGGAAAGCCATAAATAAAATACACTAGCCAACCACAACATTAAAACCACTGACAGGTGAAGTGAATAACATTGATTATATTGTTACAATGGCACCTGTCAAGGGATGGGATATATTACGCAGCAAATGAACAGTGTTCTTGAATTTCCTGTGGAAAATGGTCAAGTGAAAAGATCTGAGTATATTTGACAAGGGCCAAATAGTGATGCTAGACGACTAACCATCACTATTTGCCAAAATGACAAGTCTTGTTTGGTGTTCCGGGTATACAGTGGTTAGTACCTACCAAAAATGATGCAAGGAATGAAAGCCGGTGAACTGGGCGCCCAAGTTTCATTGATGCACGTGGGGAGCGAAGGCTAGCCCGTCTGGTGCGATCACACAGAAGAGCTACAGAAGAGCTACTGTAGCTTAAATTTCTGAATACCGTAATGCTGGCCATGATAGAAAAGTGTCAGAACACACAGTACATCGCAGTGTGCTGCGTATGGGGCAGCGTAGTCCGGTCCACCTCAGAAAGTGCCTTCAATTGGCCTTTTTTAGCATCAGAACTGGACAATGGAGCAATTGAAGAAGGTTGCCTGGTCTGATGAATCATGTTTTCTTTTAGATTAGGTGGATAGGTAGGTGCATGTGCATCATTTACCTTAGCAACAGATGGCATCAGGATGCACTATGGGTTGATGGCAGGCTGGAAGAGGCAGTGTGATGCTCTGTCAAATGTTCTGCTGGGAAACCTTGGGTCCTGGCATTCATGTGGATGTTACTTTGACATGTACCACCTACCTACCTTCAAGGCAATGGTGTTCCCTGATGGCAGTGGTCTCTTTCAGCAGAATAATGCACTGTGCAACACTGCAAAAATTGTTCAGAAATGGTTGAAGGAACATGACAAAGAGTTCAAGGTTTTGCATTGGCCTCCAAATTCACCAGATCTCAATCTGATTGAGCAACAATGGGATGTGCTGGAACAAAAAATTCGATCCATGGAGACCCCACCTGGAAACTTGCAGAATGTAAATGATCTGCTGCTAATGTCTTGCTACCAGATACATTAACATTTTCATTACTGAGTTGATATTAAGTCAAATTATGAATCAACATATGGAAATGAAGATATAATGAGAGACCGTTGGAACCGAAAAAATATTTAGGACAAATAAAAAAAAAAGAATTATGAACCAAAAAACTTTTCAAACATTGCTATTCGGGCTTTCAATTCTAGCAATTACATCAATTATAATATAATTGATTATGTAAGAGAAATATATATATATATTTCAGAACACATTATGGGTTAGACTTTGTTAGGTGATTTTATTGTATTGTGTTTTCCTATAGATGTTAATCAGAATGTTTAATTAGAAGAGATAAACTTAACTTGTTTAATAGAATCTAGCCCTAGGTATCCTCGATTATGTGTTTGTCTTATTTCTATATTTATGTTGCAGGTGCAAGATATGGAAAAGAAATTGGATTTCCTTGTTGATATGCACATGCAGCAATTAGATCAACTCCAGGTCCAGGTCACGGAATACTATCCACTAAGGGAAGCCACAGTAGAAGAAGAAGGTGGAGAAAGTGGATATTCTGACATGGGGAGATTAATTTATAATTATACGGAATCATGCTCACATGCAAATCCTTATAATTTAAACCAAGTTTCATTCAATAAAATGAACCAGTACGAATTCTTTGAAAATTATCCTTTTGCTAACCCAATGCCTTTTACTGGCGAAAACTGTACGAGGACAGCAATGCAATCTTTATCCACCTACACAGAAAGACCAACAGTTTTGCCTATTCATACCTTAATAGACACTCGGGTAAATTATCAACATGAAGGAGAAGCCTCAAGTCCATATTCAGAAAGAGTTTCCCCAGTGCAGAGGAGAAGTTGTACAAGGGACAGTGACACCCCGTTGTCCCTTCTCTCTGTTAATCATGATGAACTACAGAGGTCTCCTAGTGGGTTCAGTATCTCTCAAGAAAAGGAGGATTTCAGTTTTGGTCCAAATTGCTCAAGCTGGATGAGGGAGAAACGGTACTTGGCTGAAGGTGAAACAGACACAGATACAGACCCTTTTACACCAAGTGGGCCTATGACTTTGTCTTCAACGGGAGATGGAATTTCAGATTCAGTGTGGACACCTACTAAACCGGTTTAGATTGATAATGGGATTTCCTTTTCTTACTCTGTATTTATTCTTTGTATATGTCACTATACACTTTCCAAAGTTGAATACTTTACACCAATGGTTAAATATGATGCATGTTTAAAAGTGATAGTCACTGCATCATCTCACATAATTTTATAATTACTTTTTGAGGTTTATACCACTGAAATGAAGCCGTTTTCAGTTAGGAGCATGATTTGCATGCATTTACACAATATAAATGTTACAAATATATTTTTTTGTAATTATATGGCACATAACTATTCTATGAGTGGATCTATGCAGAAAGAAACTTGGTTGTATATATATATATATATATATATATATATATATTTTGTTCCGGTAGAGTAGAATAATCATATTCTTTTTTTCATTCTTGACTATCATTTTTTTTTTTTTAATATTATTTTTAAAACCATGGTCAATAGGCATTTTTTTATTTATTTACCAATAGATGTACCAAAAGGATTTATTAAATTTGGTTAATATCTTATAGGGATTTGGTTATTGGTCTCAATTACCCAAGGGAGAGTGACAAATTTCCATATCGTGCTTAAAATGTATCTATTCATTAATTACTTATAATTTCTACTATATCTGTTTTATGATGTTCTGAGGGATTCTGAGATTATTATTCTTTAGTTTTGCTTAAAAGTGATATTGGTTTAAACCTGTAAGCCAGACTCAAAAAGTTCCACATGACGGTGATTGGATGGCGTACATTATCACACGGAAGCCTGTTAGGGATGATCTATAACCTTTTGAATATTACTAAATGAAACTGTATGTACGCATTCATCAGACCTAATGTTTACCAATGGTACATATCAAATGGAATGGAAGAAAATTCATCATAACCTACCTTTTTATATTTCAGCATATATTTTGAGAAAATTGGATTTACAAATATATATAGACAACCAGCAGCAAATGGGGGATTTTTTTTAACGTTTCTCCTCGATAACATTTACTGGTTGTAATTTTTAGTACAGATATTGACATGATGATGTGATTGGAACATTGAGTATTATATTTTCATTGCTCAGGTTTGTGGTAAATTTAAAAAGTGTGGACTATAAAGGTAAACTATGTTCTAGTTACACTATGGCTACTTTACTGTCTGGACATTCTGACTGATACCACTACTGCAGATTACATGTAGGTGTAGGATAGTTAAAATTTTTTGAGAGATGCTACTTTATATGATGCAGATTTTCAGATCCCAAACTACATCATCCTAACATTACCAATAAGGTTTGGGCAGCATTGAGGCATGGATTGGATAACTGTTGCCTCAACAACATCGAGTAATGATAGCTGTCTTCTAAGTGTCCTGCTTAACATGGGCTTCTGGGCATATTTATATTCCGGAAAAGTTGACTTGCTGACTTTCCATTTACTTAAAACAGTTCTGTCGTGTTTTATTTCTTTTGGTTTTTCTTTCCTTTTCTCTCTGTATGTTGATGATTATACTCTCACCCTTGCTACTTGCCTTTATGTTTATTGTCTTCTCTTACTTGTGCTAGATATCAATACCTGGGAGCTTCCGTTTTGTTATTCTTTATAATGTATTCTGTTTGCCCTTCTGTAAGATTGATTTTACTTATGGATTGTGGGTAATTTGATTGGCAACTGAAACAGAACCATGCTTTAAGCTCCGCCCTTTGTCAAGTATTGTCAACCTGACTGCTATACATAACGAAAGGTAATAAATACATTTGTTTATGTATGTTATGAAAACGACTTAATTCAGGAAAATATTGAAAGCAGATTAGATAAAGTTTAATTTTGGAACAGAGACACTTTAAATTTGGTACAGTAAGCTTAGTGACCAATATAATGTTTATTTTTGCAAACTGTGTGGAATTAAGGCAGGAAGTCAGGAAAAATCTGATATTCTGGAAAGTTGATAAGGTAATTATCTCAAATGTTTGGGCAAAATAGCCAAACTGTAAAAGTTCCCCATCTTGGCTAATTTGTTTTCAATGTCCTTGTTAGTTCTTCATAATGTCTGTATAGTGAGCCTCTGGTAAATTTCTGTCAGCTCTAAACTGAAGATAAATACTAAAAACACCCCAATGAACAAATGTATTTCAAATTAAATAGATTTTCTTTTTTTCTGGTTATACTGATGAAAGTCCAGAATTGGACTGAAACGTCAATGCTGTAAGCTAACCAAAGTTTTGGAAAAAAATATTTTGATTGAAAGTAAGCCCAGCGAGTGCTCTCCAAGTTTGTATGTATATATATATATATATATATATATATATATATTTATATAGTTAATGCAATGTTAAACACAAATACACACACCAGTCAAGCCATAAGACTTGCTTTTACCACAGAAATCTCACTTTAACAGTGCTCCCACTACTGCAAGGGATTCTGGGTAGGCATATGCAAATGAGCTAATGAGCTAAACAAAATACCACATTTTTACACATAACAGCTGTCCATGAGTGGTTCACTGGCTTTGCTCCTCTTCCTGAGTTGTGTTTCAAAGCTCTTGTATACAGCAAACACATGTCCAAGGAATCCATGTATAAAGTGGAACTGAGGCAAAAATGTGGTTCTTTGTTGAGCTCTTTTGCATACGACTACCCAGACTCCCTTGCAGTAGTGAGAGCACTGTTAAAGTGAGATTTCTGTGGGAAAAGCAAGTCTTATGGCTTGCCTGGTGTGTGTATTTGTGTTTAGCAATGTATTAACTATCCACTTACTTCAGGTGGATGGGGTTTTCACCCACACTTTTTTCCCCACCCCAACTCTCTTGGTATATATATATATATATATATATATATATATATATATATAAATATATAGATAGTGGGAGGTATCATTTAATTGTCGATCTTTAATAAGAGAATCCTAACTCTCAAAGTCAACCATGTCATCATGTACAGAGTTAAATTTGAAGCAGTGTTTCATAGGACAATCCAGATGCTGTGGACTACATTTCCCATAAGGCCTTTACAGCCATTATTCTGGCAAAGCATCAGGAGAGATGTATTCCACAATATCTGGAGTGCCCAAGGTTGCCTACCCCTGCTATAGGACATGACATTGTCTTACCCATACCCACTTATTTATAGGATATACTCATCTTTAAAAATATGTGGTCATCTATGCCATTTTCCCTATTAACGTTTGCAGTTCCAAAAACATTTTCAGTATTAGACAACAGGCATCTAATTTCCAAGCAGAAAAAGTCAATCCTTAACTCATTTAACTTAAATTGTTTTACTCCTTCAGTTTGTTTTGTGTTATTTATTTTTTCTATTTTATAACCCTTCTGAACACTAATTGTAATAGTGTTATAGAGGTGATGGCTGCCCCTTTCGATCTTTACTTATTTTAACCTTGTGTTATGAGCAGTTTCCATTGTCAAACTTTGTGAATGACAATAGCAGAAATTATCCCATTTAATAATAATTCTAGACCTGGCTTAATATTAAGATGCATTTAATTAAGCTTTTTCACCTCCCTTTCGGTACACTTCGTAACGTTATTGACCATTGTGTAAATTTTTTTTTTTTTTTTTTTTTTTTTATAAAATATCTGTTGAAGAATAATTATTGCACTGATACATTTTATAGTTCTCTATTATATCTTGAGAAATATTAAAAATGGTTTAAATTGATGCATCTATCAATGGACGTTTCTTCAGTGCCCAGTTTTTTCTGTACTTGTAGTTAATGTATTTCAAATTAGGGCGCAAATTAACAACTCTCTTTTGACATGCTGTTCTATAGATATATATTTTTAAAAACTTGAAAAAAATCTTATAACTAAAGTACTTTTATTTGCTTTTCTGAAAAGATTTCCAATAATGATGGAATTGTCATGGCATGGATACTCTGGGCTTTATTCAATGTGTGACTTGCAAAATGTGGGTTAAAATACCAGTCTGAAGAAAGAGACTGTGGGAGATTGATACTAGGAACACAATTATTTAGGGCTGCTGCGGGAGGTAATGGGTATGGTAGATTCATTTTTTCCACTTTTGTGCACCCCGTCATTTTTGCATTGTCAGTATTTTTTGAACAATTTTTCATGCACTTTTTTATTTGCTAACATTCGTATGTTGTGCAAGCAGCACCTGATGCATTTTGTTTTTTGGGGTGTGAAGGATATAAATTTGGCAGTATGCAGAAATATTAAAAAAGCAAAAGGATTAAAGGACCGCTATAGGTACCCAGACCTCTTCAGCTCAATGAAGCGGTCTGGGTGCCAGGTCCCCTAGTGTTAACCCTGCAGCTGGAAACATAGCAGTTTCAGAGAAACTGCTATGTTTCACTGAGGGTTATTCCAGCCTCTAGTGGCTGTCTCACTGAAAATCACAGTTAGAAGATGCTGGACATCCATAGGAAAGCATTGAGTAATGCTTTCATATGGGCTGTTTGAATGCATGCCCGGCTCTTGCCACGCATGCGCATTCGGCGCTGACGTCGGCAGGAGTTGAGTTCCCTAGTGCCGAGGGAGCCCGGCGCTGGAGAAAGGTAAGTGTTTAACCCCTTCAGCCCCCTTCAGCCCAGCAGGAGTGGGACCCTGAGGGTGGGGGAGGACCTAAAGACCCTATAGTGCCAGGAAAACAAGTTTTTTTTTTCCTGGCACTATAGTGGTCCTTTAAGCCACTTCATCAGCTATATCAGCTATATGCCTTTTATCATTCTGTATTACCAACATTCATTGAAAACCGTTTTTTTAATAAATATATAATGTTTTTGGAACTGTTCTAGTAGCACAAAGGGTGAACTGGTGCAAATATTATTTAGCCACAAGATACAAGTGTTTACAAATATTATAAACTTATTCCTATTAGGTTACAATATTTCTAATTAGAATGCCTGGATTATGGTTTCTTTTCAGCAATCATACAAATATAATTTGTTTTGTACAGGTCTATAGAGAGAATAAAATAATTCAAGAACTGTATTTTATATATATTTATATATATAAAAATTTAAAAAAATGATATAGTTAATTTGAATCCCTCTAAACAATTTGTATTTGACACAGCAACTTTTCTTTGAAAAACTTTTTGGCACGTGGTAGCCCTTCTCCCTCCATCCATACTTTACAGCAACTTTTGAAGGTCAAATTCTATAGCTGTATTTGAGCAGACACTATGATTTGAAGGGAAGGGGGCTCTGAACACAGTAAATGCACTAGAGTGATTATCTGCAGGCTGGATCATAAAAAGTAGTGTACGGCGGTTTAGCATAACTAGGCATAATGAAGGTAGCCATATATTCTGCAAACATGTTATCCTTCCCAATATTTCTGTAAAGGGTGAGTGATTACAAATATATTAAAATATAAATGTAATGTTAATATAAAAAAATAATAATATAATATAAAAATTGGTATTGCACAGGTATATGTTAAGTATTAGAACAATTCCCTGTATTATGTTTCATCAGTTTCAAAACTTTAAAGAAGACTTTTCCCTCTATAAAATCATTGAAGGTATTTTTAGGTGTGTACAGACGTACTTTGTTTGTTGACATCATGGGTTAAGGAAGGGGGTGGTACGAAGCACTCAAAACCAGGAGACTAGGTATGTTATTGCCTAAAGGGTTTTTTTTTTGTGTTTGTTTTTTCTCCCATCAATGAACCGACTCCAGCCCCAGATATCAAAAATGCAATTGAAGTAATGAAGAAATTGTTTAACATAGCGATTGCTTTACTACAAAAATACATATTTTTTTTTGGTATCGATGTGATTAGAACATTTGGATTTGGAACAGAATTTGCTACAATTTACTTTTTAACCTATTTGGATGAATACATTTATGTCGATTTAGACTTGTTTTGTATGTGATATGTTTATGTTTAAAAACCTATTCTATACATTTTTCTTAGGATATAAAAATACTCAATTCTACATTTTATTAACTTGTTTGAATTAAGTATGGTGTTCTAAGTAATATTCACAGTCTACATTTTGCATAAAGTTATATTCCAAAGGAAGTTCTGTGTGTTTTGGGGTCAAGAAGGAATTTTTTCCTAGATTGTTGCAAAATTGGAGGCGCTTCAGACTGGGCTTTGTGCCTTTTTTTGGATCAACAGCAAAAAACAAATGTGAGGAATGCTGAACTTGATGGATAAAAGTCTCTTTTCAGCTATGTAACTAGGTATAACAAAGAAAATATAACATTGAAATAATCTAGGAATGATATTATGTTTAGGAAGACAGTATCTTACCAACAGAATGTAAATATAATGTTTATTTATGGACATTCACTTACATTAGATACAGTAACAGTATTGGTTCTATTTTAGTTGTGTAAACTCCCTCAGAAACCTACAGATAATCCCTAAATGCACTCAATGTGTTCAGAACCACACTTTCTTCTTCTTATGTATCAGAATGCATCAGGGAAGTTGTCCATCGAAACGTTCTGTACTATGCGGGAGGAAGGATGGAGGTTGCTACATTCAGTCTGTCTTCAGAGATACAAAATTGACCAAATGGAAAGAAAAATTAGTCTCTTAACAGACTAAACTAAATCACAGGTAAAAAAGCAAGGGTTCTTCCCAAGGGTTCTAAATAGAAGTTTGCAATCCAAAACAAAGGCACATATTATTGGTAATGTGTCTTGGTCAAATATATCGAACAACTAAGGTTTCTGGATTCCCAGAGTCACCTCATTCGTTAACAAAGACTTGAGAAAGAGTCTACTTTATTTAAACATTACCATAATGATGTGATAGAGGTTACAGACTAACATTACTAGGACTGATCCAGACACTTGTAGAACCATCACCAGTTGGGTTTCTTGAAAATTGTTATTGATGACATCTGATTTAGAAATATCTCTCTAGTTCTTGAAAGATTGTTGTATCTAATAGAACATCATGAAATAATGTATTCAGGGCGGTACATCTTTTTGATAATACTGTTTTTCCCCTATACTTTAATACTATTCGATATTTACAGTATTATATTATTTCCACATTTAATCCAGCATCAAATATTTCTTTTTATTGCATTTTCATCTCCTCGTCTGGCTTTATTATTCACCTTTAGATTGGATTATGAATAAATCATTTAACTTAAAAAGCTCAATATCACAAGGACATCTGATCGGAAATATCATCAGAATTCTCATTTGTGTATAACACATTAAAAAAAACATCATTACATTGAACTTACATGCCACTCTTATTTTATTAATTTTAGAGTCTCAAGTATGTGAAAGCATCATTAAAGTGAATTCATGTTAAGTGAGTGTCCTGTGAGTGTTAAGATTGTCCTGGTGGTTAAAAGAACCCTTCTCCAGCTGCCCAATGATACCTCATTCAAAATGAATACATGCACCTGGGGATTCTATGTTGTATTATCCTCTCATCTGTAGGTGATCATGCCTACTGTATTCAGAAATAGAAATCTGGAACATGCAGTGAATCCAGGGTCATATGTCTAAAAAAACAAGTGCTAGGTTTTGGCATTTCACAATCTTGGTAAAGTCTTCTGAACCTTTTTGCAGCTCAAAGTCTAAAATGTAGCACTTATTAATTGTTCCAAATTAAATTCAGTGGATCTGTCTACCCATATGTCCAACGTCTGGACAATTAAGAGAAGGTGGTGAGTTCTGATCTTGAGTAGTATTGAGAATGCCCCCTCTGTACACCAACTAGGTTCTACCTTTACATTGTGACTTTGCATTTTTTTTTTTTTACAGTGAATAACGGTATAGACATAGATAACAGATAGTAAAGATTAAAAAACCTTCAGATCACAGTTTTCAAGCAGGCTTTCATGATTTTGAATCCCCTAATTATAACTATAACAAATATCTTTCAGATAGTTGCCTTGTATGTAGCTCCATCGGGTGTCTATTAGCTTTTATAAAAGCAGCTTATTTATTAATACCCAATGGAATGTGTTTTCAATACAATCTAGAAGAGACCATACACAGCTTGAGTCATTGAGTGATGCTGGTAAATGAAACATCCGAAAAGTGAGACTTGTTTCATTACAGAACCTAAGAGACCATTCCCACCTACCATCTTTAAAAATAACTCAAAGAACGATGCTGTCTTATTTTGCTTTTGTCACTGCACAACATGGATCAAAACTGTAGCTATCTCAGTAAATACTCAATGGACTCAAACTACATAGATGGATAACAGTCACATTTTCTCTTCTCTTTAACTGATGTCCTTTTAGGTTAAGGAGTCTTTAATTTTCACAAGAGAACAGTTCCAAAATCACTAGACATTGACAGGGCTACGCCACCTCCAGTGCCAAGTTTGGATGTATCTATTTATTAACGATGCAACCATGGTTTTCATTCAGGACATATTTCATCTCCAATGAGCAATGACTCATTTATAACTATGTTTCATTATTTTGTCTTAACTTGATATTCCAAATGTCAAAGCCTTGTTCAGTTTATTTCCACAGGTCTCAAGTTGTTCTTTGTCGAATTCCTACTTGACTTGCCACACACAATATGTATGTTCTATTCTGGAATGAAAGTTCAGATGTTTTTGTCAAGGTCATAAACCAAAGGACTGTAAAGTATTGCTTCTTTGTTGCTAGGATAAATTTCTTCACTGCAATATCTTTTGGCTCATAAACAAGACAGAGGATATATTCTGGATTACCTCAGGGCATTCTATTTATATGGATAGGTGTCAGAAGTTCATAGACAGACTCTGTATTCTCAAAACTGTAAACTGCCAACACACTGATGTGCACTTTATCTGTCTGCAATGCTCGTTAAATCATTAGATTTGACATTGTTTTCTATAGAATAGGCACCTGTAAAATGTAACTCCATTAATTAACCGGTTGACCTTGGATAATTACTAACAGCAGCTTATTTTGTAAAACTCAGACTTCTTGCAATTTACATTGAATAATAAGGAATCTGCCCAGTGACCACTCCGGTACCGGCGCACACATGAGACATATTTGATATAATTTTATTTTTATGGCTTGCACATCTGTTATCATGGTACAAATGATCTAAATAGTACCATGTGGCTGACTCATGTAGGCAAAGGTATAATGTGTTCCAAATGCATGTGACAAAAATTATGTACCTTTAGTAGTGTGTGTGGAACTGCACTCACTCCCATAAATCTGAGCCAGGGTGCTTGCTGAACTGGAATCAAACACCAGATTCCCAAAAATAAATAAAATAATAGAGGTCCAGGCACTCCTTGGTTCAAGACAGGTACTTTATTAGGAACCCCAACAGCAACATTTGTCAAGCTTGACAAAGACCTTTGGGGTCGAAACGTTGCTGTTGGGGTTCCTAATAAAGTACCTGTCTTGAACCAAGGAGTGCCTGGACCTCTATTACTTTAAAAATTACTTACCATGATTATGCTCTGTCTGGGACACACTGAGAATTTGGTTGGGTTGGCTGCCCAATGGGCAGTTTGGCCTTGTCTCTATCTGAAAGTGTCAGCATTCTATAGATTGCAAAGTGTGAAGTGCAACATTCTTCCATATTTTAGCTAGACATTTCCAGAACATCCTATTTTGCAAAATGTGTTAAGAACTGAAATTAAATGTATAATTAAAAACTTGTATTTTAGAAAAATTAATAACATTAATTTTAAGCCTGTTCAAGCATTGCGCATGAATTTCTATAAAAAGCCTAATTTGGAGGATGTTATGGGACAATGCATACAGTTCCTAATCCACGCTATTAAAAAGACTAATAAACTGTGCGAAGAAAACATTTATAGTAGCTAAGATCCAAGGGGCTTACACCAAATTACAACCCTATGATTTGCACGTGAACACAGAAAGCTTTACCATATCAGGCAATGGTTTCCCAATCTTTGATTGTCAAAGCTTGGTGATAATGTACCCATGTACCCTCATCACCTTGTTCTCAACTGACACGAGTGGAACCCAAAACATTTATTCATATAACAATAAATCATTTTCCAGGTTTGATATGTTGTAAAGACGGTGATGGCCTTCTACTCACAAGTGTTTTATTTTATGTTTATTTTAATATTTTAATATTTGTACAAAGCAAAAAGACCGGGTGCTTTGCAGTAGTAAAAAGGACTCTATCACAAGTGAAGAGTAGCGTAGCCCTGATAAAGGTGTTCTAGAGCTGAAACATTGTTACTTTTTCTCTGGAATAGACTCCTTTTTATTCTTGCTAGATGATTGGCTCTTTGGCTTTAATTCAATGGTTGAAGTTCCTTAGAGTGTGTGTCTTCCAATATCAAATGTTTGGATGACAACAAAACCACTTAACCACCATTTTATATATTAAGATACAACCAAATAATTCACTGTTTGACTGGTTTATATCATGTTCGGTTATGTGAAAGACTAAGAACACTACGTGAAATAATAATCAATAGTCCAAAAGTAAATTACTGTTATAGTTAGAGATAAATCAAATGCACCTTCCAAAATAAAATGCTTTGCCATGTGTGCTCCAAACAAAAGCCAAATATTTGAACGTCATTTTATTTGTAGTTTTATTTTTACTTAATGTTTTCTTTTCTTTTTCTAATTTAAAATTTAGAAATATTTTTTTTTTTTTTTTAAACCTCAATGTTATCATACTTTTGATTGCTTTGTGCATCTACACGTACTTGGCTTGGTACAATCCCTGGTTGCACTAACATGCCCATGACCAACAAAGGTTCACACAGTAAATAAAACTGTATTTCTGCATCTGGCATTTTCTTGACAGTACTGTAACCGGTTTCCTTTCGTCATAGGGCATAAGATTATAATGAGTATTTGTGCCTTGCTCACGACTGACTCTGTTTATGTTTATTATATTGCTTTTCAGATTTTGGTTGATAAGGGAACACAAATTTTATACAAGTGGCCTTTTAGTGCTATTTACAATATCATTATTTATTGTCGTTTTTAAAATGTATGTCGAATTTATATTCTGGCACTGTCCATTATTTAAAGAAACAAACAGAAAAAACCTGAAATTTTGCTATGTTTATTTAAATATATTATGCAACAAGTACTTCTTATCTGATTTTTTATGTTCTGTCAATAAAACAACACCACTGATTATTAAATAGCAGCTTCTTTTTTTTTGCTTAATTCTTCTGGTAGTCTTGGCAGCCATGGTAATAGAAAACCGAGTTAATTTATCTTCATTCATTTCATTTCAACCAACTTCTTATACTTCGGTGCCTTCTGCAACACTTGGTGGAAAATCTGTTAAATGAATATGGCTAAATGTTTTAGAGGATAGGACAAATATTTGGCTATCCCTATGTGCGACATGGGACGATTTACTGGTGGCTGGAACAAAAACAGCCTGTCTGTGAGTTAAAGGGAAACTCCAGTGCCAGGAAAACGATCCGTTTTCTTGGCACTGGAGGTACCCTCTCCCTCCCACCCCCCAATCCCCAGTTACTGAAGGGGTGAAAACCCCTTCAGTCACTTACCTGAGGCAGCGGCGATGTCCCTCGCTGCTGTCTCCTCCTCCGCGCTGCTCCTCCTTCTGACTCCGTCGGCCGGTGGGCGAGACTGAGGAGACCTAATGCCGCGCATGCGCATTACGTCTCCCCATAGGAAAGCATTGGGGAGCGTCCAGCGTCGCTCATTTCCCCAAATTACATTTCAATGCTTTCCTATGGGGAAATGAGCGACGCTGGAGGTCCTCAGACAGCGTGAGGACGTCCAGCGACGCTCTAGCACAGGTTTCCTGTGCTATGAAGGAGGAAGTGACCTCTAGTGGCTGTCTAGTAGACAGCCACTAGAGGTGGAGTTAACCCTGCAAGGTAATTATTGCAATTTATAGAAAACTGCAATATTTACACTTGCAGGGTTAAGAGTAGTGGGAGTTGGCACCCAGACCACTCCAATGGGCAGAAGTGGTCTGGGTGCCTGGAGTGTCCCTTTAACCCCTTAAGGACACATGACATGTGTGACATGTCATGATTCCCTTTTTTTCCAGAAGTTTGGTCCTTAAGGGGTTAAGTTTGGAAGTTAGAAAAAATATATATATTTTTTAGTTGACCTGGGATTTCACTTCCTATCAGAACACACTTACTCTTACTGCATGGCTTTACCCGGCATAAGTGGAGAGTTTTAATGATACTGGGTGAAATATTTTTTGAAGTGGTAAATTATAGTCCCAAACTATGAAATAATTTGTGGGTATATAGCACACTAATACCTTAAAAAAATAAAAATAAAATAAAAAAGATTTACCTGGCAGGAGCTCAGCAAATGGATCCTATCTATATTTTTCTTCCAATTAATCGTGGATGGATGATCTAGCATTAAGGATTGGCGTTACAATATTATCTTATTGTATTCTATGTATTATATAGTATCATTGTATTTGATATCTATTATATTATCATAATGGAGCCAGGCCCTTTAACCTAATAATACCCAGGTCCTGCCATGTTCTCTGGTCCTAATACTTATCCGTCCCCCTCTTTTTGGCTGCATAAGGATGCTTAGTCTTCTGTTCTTCTAACGTTAGTCTCCTTTCACCCTATCCCCAAGCCACCAGCGCACCCAAACTACCCCACACCTCAAAATTTAAAGCACCATCCCTCTAGTATGTATCGAGGGGAAAGCATTATATGCTAAAAAAAATAGTCCATGCTTACTTGTCTTGCTTGAAGATCTTCTATTTTCTCTCCTTGGTTTGCTTGGCTTCGTATATGGTGGGAATAGAAGAGGACGAAATGTTGCAGGGTAATGTGGAGCCATGCAGTGGCTGAGGAAGGCATATCGAAAGGCACAAAGGGTAGGAGAGATATGGACAAACACAAGAGGCAAGTGTGAACGACTCTGCAATGGGAGTCGTGAAGAGACATGGAGGGAAGTTAGAGCGAGAGAGGCACTCGTAGTAACGGAATGAGTTCTGAGTACAGAATGGGACTAAAGGGATACAATATGTAGGGGGGGAAAGGGGGAAGTTTGTGATCTCGGAGGGTATGAGATGAGAAGATAATTTAGACTGAAATAAAAGTTTATACTGAAATTATGTAACAATACAAACATCTTCTGTCTCTATCACATTCTGTACCAGTAATATCTACCAGAATGTTGTATTTTACTTAAACCCCTTAAGGACAGACGACGGATATATTCCGTCATGATTCCCTTTTATTCCAGAAGTTGTGTCATTAAGGGGTTAATGTTTACAAAGTATCACCTTGTCTGTAATAAGCATGCTGGATAGCTCATTATCACAGAGCTTGCTGATTTAATAATAACATTATATATATATATATATATATATATATATTTCTTCTTTTATAAATAGGAGAAATGATTCATTTACCAGTCATTCCTACAAAGTACATGGAAAATGAATCGTGCTTTAATCGTCTTTGTAGTTATTTGAGTGGTTTTACATCTTTTCCAATTCCTTTGCTTTTCATTACTCTGCACCTGCTATTACGTGCTCTCAGCCCTTAATACGGATTGCTTTAGCAACCCAGGTGCAGGTGGTGTCCAACGCCAGGCACTGGGTCACTGAATCCATCTCCAAGCATCAACGATCATGTACTGTTTCAGCTTCCAAGCAACTATTTGACATTATCACAAACAGGACATTGTCCTCCAAATAAATCTATCTGTTGGCTCAATAATACACACGATTTGTGCACTCAATTATACGTTATGCAAGGCTGAAACTGCACAAATTGGGATAACCGCTATTCAGTCTAATTACAAAATAATGCTTGTTTAAATGAAAGTATTGGAACATTAGAGTTAGGAGTGTTGAAATGTGTCTTCTAAAAGAATACACTCCGTCTGTCTGTTACTCTGTCAGTCTGTGTATGCATGTATGTAATTGACAGTTTATCATATAGTCTGTGCAGAGTCCCAGTAAGGGAACAGAGGGCGTTTTAACAAGGCTTGGGTACTGGTGTCTGATCTATTTCTCCCAGTTAGCAAGAAGCAAAAATCAGGATTGTAAATTCTGCAATTGCTCTGCAGAGCCTTTAACCCATTGAATTGGCAAATGTTGTACTGGGCACGATCCTGGATGTAGTGGTGCCATTTGGTACTTTTTTAAACCTTGGCATTGACAGGATTGGAGAAATGTATATTGTATTGGACAGTGTTCCACAGGTAATATACGTCCTCTATGAAAAATGTAACCAGTTTATGGTCTTGTCAGTTCAGCTGTGAAGTGTATGGTGCCAGTAGGTCCTTGGTCCTCAACCGCTTCTCCCGTCACCTTCTGCTGCAGCTTCATGTGGAAGCCCCGGACAGAAGTGTTGCGGTAGCTCCTTATTCACCAAATAGCTTGAGAAACGTACATATATTTCTCAGTGATGTTTTGTGAATGGGGAGCTCCTGATAGGCTGCGAGCTGATGCTCTTAGCCTGTTTGTGGTTCCACTGTCCGAGACTTCCTGATTCAAGCCTCGGACCGAGGCAGAATGATATGGACAGAGTGATCGTGTGCTGGCTTCAACACTTTGGGGTTAAACTGTTCATTAACAGTTTGAGCCCTTGACTTTAGTTAGCACTTGGGGACCTCCTCGCAGCATAGCAATTTAATCCCCATGACGTTGCTATGATTTTAGGAATGTCAATTTAAACACGTTTTTATTGTCAGATTGTATGCACTTGACCTTAACTCACAACCTAAAGAAAAAACATTCTTAGAATGCAGTGCTCCTGGGAGTTGAATTAATGATTTCTATTGAACCAGAGTCAGAACAACAGGCGTCATAGTAGGTCCATTGGTCCCAGGTGGCACTTGAATGGGGGCAAGCATTTTTGCTGCCCCTCTAGGATGTATTTTGCATCCAGTGCTACCTGGAGAAATGCATTGGGGGTATAGGAGATTCACGGTGGTATATGGGGAGATGCAGTGGAGTGTACATGAGGATTTCAAGAGGTGGGATACTGCTAGGCAGGGAAGGGGTAGGGGGAGCAGGACTATGCCCTTGACCCAACCCTGGGAGCACAGGGGAGCAGCTTTGTAGAGAGCCTCCAGGAATTTGAGTTGGCCCGCATAACCAATCAAGACACGAGCAATGCATCTGTAAAACCCAGTGATCACATTGCTTTGACATTGGTCAATTCTGGGTACACAGTATCTTCACCTTAGATGCATGGGTTTCTATATTTTGCCAAACGAGTAAACAAACTCGTTTTACTGGCACTACAGGGTCTTTAGGTTCCCCTCACTCCTGCTGGGCTCAAGGGGTTAAACACTTACCTTTTTCCAGTGCCGTGCTCCCTCTGCGCTGGTGACCTCTCCTCCTCCTCCCGACGTCAGCGCTGAATGTGCATGCATGGCAAGAGCCGCGCGCGCATTCAGACATTCCATAGGAAAGCATTTCTCAATGTCCAGCATCTTCTCATTGTGATTTTCACACTGAGAATCGTGGAAGCGCCTCTAATGGCTGTCAATGAGACAGCCACTAGAGGCTGGATTAACCCTAGTGTAAACATAGCAGTTTCTGCTATGTTTACAGCTGCAGGGTTAAAACCTGGGGGACCTGGCACCGAACTGAAGTGGTCTGGGTGCCTATAGTGGTCCTTTAACGTGTTTTAACTGAATCTCTGTGCTGCTTTACATCTGATGACATTCTAGCAACACCTTGTGATACTGGTACTTACTAATTCTACAGTCAGCTAAGCTATTAATACTTCCTTCATCTGCTACTAAATACAAGCTTTGGGTGAGAATTCTATGATATGCAACGTTCAGATTGTCTTTATTAAAGAAACACCAAACATTTATTTCTCCAATCTCACCTGGTATTGATACAAAATGACCTCTCCTTTTGATAAAGTCTGTTTTTAATATTACTCTTCCAGTGAATCTCTCTCTATAATGATGCACTATATTCAGTGTATTGACCATACCAGTAATATTAATTTACAGACTCAGAAATAGTGTCGTGGATCTCATCAAACCCAAAGATCAGATATATCTACTCTGGACCTTCCACTTCCTGTTATTAAGTTTAATTTTCAACATTAAGAAGTGCCACCACACACTGATCCATTCCTCAACATGTGCTTATGGTCATTTTTAAGCCTGCCCATCTATTTTTTTTTTTACAGTTATGCCAGACTACAACCAAACTCAGCACCTCGGCTTTCTAATTAGCATTTCTGTAATTTAAATAGTGTGATAATATGGAATACAGATGCTGGTTTAATCTGAACTAGCAAGTCACTGCCTTAGAACCGGGAAACCCAGGTTTGAATCGTGGTCGAACCATTTCACAAGTAAGTATCCTTGGGCATGAGACCTACATTAAACCATTCGGATCGTTAGCTTGTTTGAGCAGGGCCTTCTTCCCCTTTAAATATCCCCTTTCTATCATTGTACAGCACCACAGACTATATTGGCGCTATATAAATGTGAATAATAAGTGTAAACTCCAGTGTTAACTTCATATTTGATCATACTCAAGCTGTCTCTCTCTCTCTATATATATTTCTTGAACATGAAGCCTCTCAGGGTATACTGATAGTTTTTTTATATTATTTCTATAAAAAAAAATGCTTTGCTACAAGTTTGATGAATTAAATAAATTAATTGGACTGCTCACATGTGTAATGTTATCTCCTACAGTTGCTAAATTGTAAAAGAAGAGTAAATGAAATAAAAAACGGTGTTATCATTAGATGAATGCAGATTCAGGGGGACATTGACATATTGTAACACCAATCATCTCTTTAGAGTCTTTATACCATTTAGGTCACAGTGAAATGAAGCAAAGAACACATTTAGGGGCACCTACTTATCTCCGGTGAATTAAATGTTCACATGTCAAATACAAATAGATAGAAACAAAATAAGTCGTATTTCTTAGGCATGAAAATGCCCTGGGGATCACATTACCTTTTGTAAGCTATTATTTTTGCTGAGTGACAAGATAATCACAGGTTAAGAATCCAGAAGAACTGTCTGGGGCAGACCGATTGAATGCAAAACGCACAATATAGATTTTTATCAGGTCATTAAAACATTTTTACCTATTAAGTGCCATTCCATTCCATTAGAAGAACCGCTCACAGAGCAGAAGATAATGTTTCTGAGATGCATTTGTTTTTATACTCATCATAATATCTGTACTCAACATCTGTACTTATGAAATGCGCACTACGAAGTTCCACAAATGTCTGGATGTTAGTCCATAGTCTAAACATTCTAACGACTGAGTTAACCGAGTTAGTATTTGGCCAAATTCAACTAGGAGTGACTGGCATCAAAGCATATAAGTTGAGCCCTATTTAAATAATATGCATAGCCTTTGCTTGTCAAGATAAAGTACAATTTGTCAGGGCAAAGCTTAAATTTTTTTATTTTTGTTGTCACCGTTATGGGTATTTTTTGCAGAGTTGAAACAATCAACCTTTTTCTTACAATTAGCATCAATGTATCACTATGGGGTACTTATGGGCAAAGTCAGTCTTATGACATAGTAACATGTGACATAATATCTCCTTGATCCCTCTATATTACATTACTTTATTGTTACTGATTGATCTAGATAGTCCCATTATGGACATTGTAGAAATTTATAATAGTTACCTTTCACTACCCCTATTGTCACTGAAAATAAAACAATGGACCAGAAACATGGGTAGGAGGTTTCAGCCCCAGGGTAAATCTTATGGCTCCTACTGCAAGCATGTTGACTTAAACCCATCCTAAAACCATGCCCTAAGTGCAACCCTAAACCATGTTGATGGGATTCTGAGTTTTACATGAACCCATATTTATAAATTCCACAATTGTTGTTTTAACCTCAAGCCATGCTGTGTTTTTTTTGTTTTTTTTAATAATTATTCTTTTATTTTTAGTATTTTTTTGTATATTTTTGGTATAAATACATTTAAATACAAAAATAAACAAATACAAAGACATACATAACATTCTCTACTTTAACATGAACAAATTTGTTGGAGGGATTGGGATAGGGGAAGCATATATTGGGCTCAGTCTCATTGTACGGTATCTAGGTTATCCATCGGCCTCTTATTAAAATGATAATTTTTCAGAATTAATAAATAAAACGATTAGTAAATATAGCAAATCATTGTTATCCAGGGATTCATTTTTTTGTTTCCATTTATCCCAAAAATTATATTGAGATCTGAATTAAAAAAAAAACAACGTTTAGCAATGGCTTGTTCCATTTTGCACTATTTAATTACCTTCAAAGAAGATTTCCAGTTTGTAGCTATTGATGATTTAATAGTCATTAGAATATGTAGGACAAAAGATTTTTATTTAATATTTTCATATCTAAATGTAACATTAATTGCAGGCATTAATTCCTTATCAAAGAGATTTGACAAAAAAAATAGCTTTGTTTCAAAGTTGTTTAACTGGTAATCCCACCACTTGTGTCTAAGATCCGCCAAAGATTCAGAATATCTCCGACAATAATATTCTTCAGAAGGGAACATTTTCTTCAATTTATAAGGAGGTAAATCCCATCTGTTTAATATCTTGAAGTGTATACTTAAACAACCATGCTGTGTTAACCCCTCTATACACTGCATTAAACCCTGCACCCACAGCAATACCCCCACTTTGTGCTGTATAATTAATGTGGTGCATTAAGGTGACACTGTCGCAAAGATGTCATATTTTTTTATAAGCTTTTGAAGATTTAATATTTTTGGATAAACTTTTTAAACTATTTTAACACTATTTAAAATGTAAAAAAAAAATATATCGTTTTTAAAATATATATATCAACATATCGAAATAAATATAAAAATACTAAAATATTCAAAATAATTTCAGAATAATAAAAATTTTAAAAGTTTAATGCAAAACTATTAAATCATTTATAAAGTTTATCCAAGGTCTTAATTGCAAAGGAATGATGGCACAATTAAACCCAACTGGGGGTTGCAGACCCTGGGATCATGGCAATATCAATGGAACGAGATGCATGGATACAGTGGAGCTGATTAACAGTATGTAGGGCCCAAGCTATTCATAATGTGTATATTGGTAAACTATACAATAACACAATGATATCAAAGACCCTTTAATTCCTACACATTATAGATTAGAAGTGCATTTTGTTTAATTATTATGTATTCAAGCACAAAACAGCTTAATGCACGTCACGCACAGAACTCTCGCTGATAAAAAAGAAAAATAAGACATACAAAATTTCGCACACTTTAAGCCACATATATTTACAGTTTATTTGTCTCTAAAATATAGCCTGCTGGTTTAGCAATTTTGGATGCATATTTTTTATCCTCGGTCCTTTTGATACAATTATACTAGTGGAACATTTGGCACATTTTGAAGCCATATACATATATCCACAGTTTATTTGTTTCTTAAGCATAGCCTGTTGATGTAGCTATGACTCTACCCCACTAGGTCCTTATTTTAAATTACACTTGTATATTAAATTTTTTTCTCCTCAAGAGGGACTATTAAAGAGTTTTTTGTTTTTTGGCTACCTGCATGTAAGACCCCCCCTAGTAGGTACCTGCAGTACAGCCCTCTGTATAACATAAGCCTGGGCCTCATAAAATTGCAGAACCAGCTACACCCAGGACTCACAGCACACAACCCTGCAGGACTTGCCATAAGCAGAGCCTGGGCCTCATAAAATTGCAGAACCAGCTACACCCAGGACTCACAGCACACAACCCTGCAGGACTTGCCATAAGCAGAGCCTGGGCCTCATAAAATTGCAGAACCAGCTACACCCAGGACTCACAGCACACAACCCTGCAGGACTTGCCATAAGCAGAGCCTGGGCCTCATAAAATTGCAGAACCAGCTACACCCAGGACTCACAGCACACAACCCTGCAGGACTTGCCATAAGCAGAGCCTGGGCCTCATAAAATTGCAGAACCAGCTACACCCAGGACTCACAGCACACAACCCTGCAGGACTTGCCATAAGCAGAGCCTGGGCCTCATAAAATTGCAGAACCAGCTACACCCAGGACTCACAGCACACAACCCTGCAGGACTTGCCATAAGCAGAGGTAGCATTTCTGGATGCTCATCTTGAATACCTGGACTTCTTATTTCTCCTACTTTTGTTTCAAATTATATTTCTTTCTATCTCCATCCCCCACAGTATTACTGCTTAATTGATGACTATTGCACCCTCCATCCTTAACTCTTGTTTAGTTAAATGTTTGTTTTGCCAGTGTTAGTTATTGCACTCTATGCCTCATTAATTTATGATGTTCCCTATTTATGACTTTTTCCTATCTTATCTCTCACTTTCCCTCATATATCCTTAAATTCAAATTCCCTTTCATTTGCTTTTCCTTGATTTTGTTTTTAACAGCCCAATGATTCTCCACCCACAATCTGCTGTATCTAACCCCAGATTCTCTCCTTTATAGCCTGGGCCTCATAAAATTGCAGAACCAGCTACACCCAGGACTCACAGCACACAACCCTGCAGGACTTGCCATAAGCAGAGGTAGCATTTCTGGATGATCACTTCCCACCCACCCTACCCCACACCCCAAACCCCCCATGGTAATCATTACATTTATAGATAGCTCAAATTACCTAGCTTTCCTGTTAAACCAATTATGCCCACCAAGCCCTCCACACCCAAAACAAGCTATACTCACACAACACCTCTTTAACCCTTAACCCTCCTAACCACAGCTCTTAAAAACACAGCTCCTACTAATGTTCTCACTTCTATTTTTCACTTTCTCTCTCACTTCCCTCATCATTAAAATCTCTCTATCATTTCACTTACCTGTTCCTGCTAACACCATCTTCATTGCTCCCTCCCTGCTCCCCTCATCTCTGTATTCATCACATGCACTTTACTCATATTTATCCAGCCTTTCTCCACACACCCCTCCTAAATCCCTTAAATGCAAGCTCTCATCTCCAACATTTAAATCTTACTCGCACCTTCTCTTCCTTTCCATCCTACTACTCCTAGCAGCAGGTGATGTCTCTCCAAACCCTGGTCCCTCCACTACTCAGCCACCTGGTTCAAACACCAGAAACCACAACAACCTAATACCCATTCCATGTAATTCTCACTATAATTCCTCTTTTAAAGCTGCCCTCTGGAATGCACGCTCTGTGTGCAGCACCTTTAAATCTACTTCCATCCATGACCTATTTATCTCACACTCCCTAAACCTACTTGCACTAACAGAAACATGGCTCTCTCCCTCGGATACTGCTACCCCTGCCTCACTGTCCTTTGGTGGTCTTCACTTTACCCACAATCCAAGACAAGCAGAGATTAAAGGCGGCGGTGTAGGTTTTCTTCTCTCACCCCACTGCTCCTTTAAAACCCTGCCCACCCCCCCTTCCCTCTCTTTCCCATCATTCGAAATTCATTCAATTCGCCTTTTCAAACCCTTCTCTGCTAACATTGCCGTCATCTATCGTCCCCCTGGTTCCCCTCTCCTCTTCCTTGACCACTTTGCTGCCTGGCTACCCTACTTCCTCTCTTTCAACATTCCATCCCTAATTCTTGGAGACTTCAATATTCCCATTAACCCACCTTTAACCCCAGCAGCCTCTAAACTACTTTCAATTACTTCCTCCCTTGGACTATTGCAGTGGGCTAATTCTCCCACTCATGTAGCTGGCAATACCCTCGACCTTATTTTCTCCTATTCATGTACATTATCTAATATCTGCAATACTCCATTTCCTCTCTCTGATCACCACCTCTTATCGTTTGCTCTCAATTACCCCCTCACCCAACAACCTCAGCCTAACCCCCCTCAGCTCAGGAGGAACCTTAACTCTATTGACCTCCAGCAGCTGTCGGCTGACATTGATTCACAACTGCTATCCATCCCTTCCCTCTCCTGTCCCTCACTGGCCATCTCCACATATAACACTACCCTCACATCTGCCTTGAACACTGCAGCCCCACTCCAAACATGCACCACGAGGAGAACACGACCCCAACCTTGGCATAATAAATCAACACGCTATCTGCAGAGTTGCTCCCGCTGTGCTGAACGCTCCTGGAGGAAGTCCCGCACCCAGGCAGACTATCTTCATTATAGATTCATGTTGCTTTCGTACAGCGCAGCCCTTGCCCTCGCCAAACAGTCCTACTTTTCCTCTCTCATTAGTTCATGCTCCCGCAATCCCAGACGTCTCTTTGACACTTTTAATTCCCTTCTCCGCCCTGCTGTGGCCACCCCCCAAACTAACCTTACAGCTGATAGCTTTGCATATTACTTTACTGACAAGATTGAACAGCTAAGGAAACAATTCTCCCCTCCTTGCCTTTCTCTTTCTCAACCACACATAAATCATGCTTTCCCTACCCTTCAGACTTTCTCCCCAGCTACTGAACAAGAGGTGGCTGCACTTCTCCATTCCTCTCGCCCCACCACTTGCCCACTTGATCCTGTCCCATCTCACCTCATCAGATCTCTCTCCCCTTGTCTTGTGCCTATCCTAACACACATCTTTAACTGCTCTCTCTCTTCTGGCACTGTTCCTGCTGACCTTAAACATGCCACTGTAATACCTATCCTGAAAAAACCATCTCTTGACCCGTCCTCCCCCTCTAACTATCGTCCCATATCCCTGCTCCCTTACTCATCAAAGCTTTTGGAAAGACTTGTCTTTACCCGTGTGTCTCACTTCCTTAATTCCAACTCTCTCCTTGACCCTCTTCAGTCTGGCTTCCGCCCTCTCCACTCTACTGAGACCGCTCTTATCAAAGTGACTAATGACCTAATCTCCGCTAAATCCAAAGGTCACTACTCCATATTAATTCTCCTTGACCTCTCTGCTGCCTTTGACACAGTTGATCATGCTCTCCTCCTTCAAACTCTTCAATCACTCGGTCTCTGTGACTCTGTCCTCTCTTGGTTTTCCTCCTATCTCTCCCAACGCTCATTTAGTGTCTCCTTTTCCAAGGATACCTCCTCCCCTCACCCTGTCTCGGTTGGAGTTCCCCAAGGCTCTGTCCTTGGTCCCCTTCTATTTTCTCTTTATACTGCCTCTCTTGGAAAACTTATTGCCTCTTTTGGATTCAACTACCACCTGTACGCTGATGACACTCAGATATACCTCTCCTCACCGGACCTCTCCCCAGCCGTCCTGCAACGTGTCACTGCTTGCCTCTCTTCCATCTCTGACTGGATGTCGTCACGCTTTCTCAAACTTAACCTCTCAAAAACTGAACTCCTTGTCTTTCCTCCTCCTAATACTGATCCTCCTCTCTCACTCTCCCTTCAAGTCAGTGATATCCACATAAGTCCATCCCTACAAGCGCGCTGTCTTGGCGTCATACTTGACTCTGGTCTCACCTTTGAGTCTCACATCCAGTTTGTTGCCAAGTCCTGTAGGTTCCAACTCAAAAACATAGCCCGCATCCGCCCCTTTCTTACGCAAGATGCTACCAAGGAGCTTGTCCATGCTCTAGTAATTTCCCGCATGGATTACTGTAACCCTCTCCTGATTGGTCTCCCCAAAAGCCGTACTGCCCCGCTACAGTCTGTAATGAATGCTGCAGCTAGACTGATTTTCCTATCCAGTCGGTCCTCTCACACCTCGCCCCTCTGCCAGTCCTTACATTGGCTCCCTGTATCCTATAGGAGTCAATTCAAAGTGCTAACCCATACATTTAAAGCACTGAACAATTCCAGCCCCTCTTATATCTCTTCACTGATCCAGAGGTATGCCCCTCCTCGTACCCTCCGCTCTGCCCGCGACCACCTCCTGACCGCTGCTCGCACCCGTACGGCCAACTCACGCTTGCAGGACTTCTCACGGGCGGCTCCTCTCCTATGGAATAACTTGCCTACTGCCATCAGACTCTCCCCTAGTCTTCAATCATTTAAGAAGGGCCTTAAAACCCATCTCTTCAGGAAAGCGTATGGCCTCCCAGAGTAATCTCTCCCTTACATACCTGTCGCTTGCTCTCCTATGGGATAGTGCTTTGCTCTCTCCTCCAGCTCTGCTTCACTCCTACTTGATATTTCCTATCCTAATGTTTCTAATACCCCACCTCCTATAGACTGTAAGCTCATTTGAGCAGGGTCCTCTTCAACCTATCATTCCTGTAAGTTTTCTTGTAATTGTCTTATTTATTGCTACATCCCCCCCTCTCAAAATATTGTAAAGCGCTACGGAATCTGTTGGCGCTATATAAATGGCAATAATAATAATAATAAGGATATAAGGTCTATTTGGAAGGTAATCTGTTTTCGAGTTACCAACCATTAGCCCTATTTTCTCCAAACAAAATTTCTATTCCTATAATGAGCATATTAATTTAGGTTTCCTGTTATTAAGGCATGGTTACATGATTAGGTATCTATTTCAAATCTAGTGTGAGCCAATTTGTCAGATAAATGTCTTTTGTTGAGAGAGTAATACCAGCAAAAAAGTCATTTTTCAGCAAAGAGACCTGCAGTTATAATGCATAAATAAGGGTTTCTAATCCAGATCTAATTTTAATAAAATGTTCAAAGTGACAACTTTTAATATATAATAACCATCTGCATGAGATTCAGAAATATATTTTGGATATTGAAAAATCGGAAGCTGATATCCAAGTTTTTTAATTTAATCAATGCCACCTCTAATAAATAAGCAAGTACATAAATAAATACATAAAAAGAACCAGCTGAGGGGAAAATAAGGAGCAGTAAAAATATGTATATTTAGATATAATATATTTATTAAAGGAAGACTATAGTCACCCAGACCTGTTCATCTCAACGAAGTGGTCTGCAGTGGTCCTGTCATTTCAAAGCTGCAAGGTGAAACAGTACAAAAGTCCTCTTTGACATCATCAAGTCTGTACTCTACCCGGCTTTTCCAGAGAGACCTCTCCATTTGCCCAACGGCATGTCCACATGAATAGGAAACACCTACAGCCTCTTTCTCTAATCCTCTGATGCATCAACTGCTCATCTCTTTACGCAAGCTACATCTTCCAGTATCCTCTCTTTCCTTGGTCTGATGGGTAAAATGGATTATGATATTGGCCGACATCGATACTTCCGTTTTCTCTCCACATTCAGTGCGTGGCGTTATGGCTTTTAAAGCTTCTGCAGTCGGCTGCCGATTAGATGATATTTTGCAAGCTGCCGACTGGTCACGGGAATCTACATTCCCTGATTTTTTATTTGAAACCGATTCAGCATTTTGCAGGAACGGTCATTTTTTTACAGCTTTAAACTAGCATAATAGGAGCCTCCATGTCTTAAAAAATTACCGATTTTACTATTTACATGACGTAAGGTCATGATTTTATTAATGACGAGTATTATCCCTCCCATTCACAGATGACTTGGGCAAGTTTCTTCACGGTAATTCTCAATGCTTTATGATGAGTCTGTACATATTACTGTATGTGGGCTAGTCCTGAAGCATATCTCAGATACAATTTATACTACACCTTGTGATTGATGACTATATTACAGAATAATTATTATGTATACATCCAGTTACTGCTTGGATATTATCATATTGTTTTTTCTCTTCCAGCTTAAATTTGAGGCCACGTTTATGGTTCCGTTATGATCCCCTTCTATGGACTTGTTTCTTCCTGTTTATGGAAATTCATTTTAGTTATTCTTCGGGTTTGCAAGAAAGAGGAAACGATCTATTGGGTACCATCTCTTATGCCAAGGAAAGGATGCTGATTGGCTGTTCCGGTTACTAGAAAGATTCACCTCTTGTGTTATATATGTATGTTCATATGATTTTAATGTTTTATTTATCTTTGCTGCGCAGGGAAATAAAGAAAGAGTGCAGCATAATACTCGCCTCTGTACCGTTAAGTCGGGTTAATAGTAAAATCTGGTAGTTATTCATTCCTGCCATGTTGTAATATGGCACACTCTGGCGAGGCAAGTACCATAATATACCCCAATATCTTGAGAGCGCACGAAACAATATATCATGTGTGTTGCTGAGAAACTTTTAAAAAACATTATAGGAGTCATAATCAACTTTCTTACCATGTATTGACAAACAGTGAGAGGTCCATTAACTCAACTCAATATTGAAGCAGGGGCAATCGTGAGAACAAACAAATCCTTTCTTCTATATACAACTAATGTCAACTACAATAACACTAGACAAAATAAAGCTATCCACTTCTTCCTCTCTCTATCTCTCTCTGCACCAACATCAACTGATGTCAACTGTCACAGAAAGAAGGAAGGGCCCTCAAACATCTATCCATATTGCTGGAGTAAAGGAGACCCAATTCAACTGCGCACCACTAAATGCACAGACATTCTTTAAAATATCCGTATGCACAAATGCATGTGTTTTTGTATGTCCTCTTGACTCACTCGTGACCTACTGGTGGTGTGTGCTTGCCCATGGCACGATCACCAGCTCCAACACGTCCATCAGAGCGCAAATAAAAGTTCCATCCTCTGCAACTAACTTCATATCAAACAACATAAAATGAATTATGCTCTTAATGGAAAAGAAAAACCCATATTAAATGTAGGATTTAGCTTTCCATATCAGATGACACTGAGTGAAGTTAATGGTGGATCTTATCAGTCTGTTTCCTAGGATAATTCAGAAGTCAGATATATAAAGTCATAGCAGCAAAGTGCAGTAAAATGGATTATAATTGTCTTGTTTCTGTCAGTGTCCCTTCGAATGTTCCTAAGTGCTACATTATTTAATCCAGACGTCTGTTATGTGTGTCTACAAATTCAATGGAGCTGGGGAAATGTATTGTATCTAACTGAACTAATACTGTATATTTCTCTACTGTGCTGCATATCATTAACATCCATTCCTTTGTTAAGTTATCCATCAGAAGTTATAGTCCATCAATACAATAGTTGTCTGTCTAACTCTTTAACTGCCAATACTGTGTCATGCTTTGGCTGAAACCAAGATTTTTACAAATGGTAACAAACAAGGTAATATGCACACATTCAATAAATCCCAATTATAAATTTTCGATGGCAATTACCAGAACTCATATATTTTTCTGTAACAATTACTAGTATGCTTTTTATTCAAACAATAACAATTCTATATCAATACATATATTTTCATAGTGAATTAACTTCCTTTGCTACTGTATGTTTCTGTCAGTTCTATCATATAGATATCTGTGTTGGCCCTTGTCAAATCCTGGATCCCAGCCTGTCGCAACCTTCCTTTTTGGATGATGCTGATGATCATATATTGGGTCATAACAAAGTAACAGTGGTTCTGATTCACAAATCTATAACAGTTTCAATTAGAACCACTTTTCAGCAAAAGTCAAGACAGCAATCCGAGGTCAAGGATTCGAGAGGTACACTATACGACAAGCCAAGGTCAGAGATCGCAGATAACCCGAAAGGCTAGACAGAGTCGGGTCAGTAACAGGAAAAAAGAATCGAAAATCATGACAGGGCACCTACTGCTCAGAAGAGGGATATTATATAGGGTGAACTAAATTACTGTGGGATGGCATCATCACCAGGTGCCAAATTACACAAGGTGGCTGTTACTGGGAAGGGACGACAGAAGGTGTCTGTTAATTCTAAACTAAATAAGCTTTATTTTAATATTTACCTTTCTATTTACCTTTTTATCCATTTTCTTTAGCCTTTATTTATCTCAACAATTTTATATTATTTATATGTATTAGTGTATTTTCTTTTAGTATTTGTATCACATGATCACCTACGGTGAAGATCTGTTTATAAACGTTGTTCTTTTTTTATTATATATATATATGAGTGTATGTGTCTGTATATACAGTATCTGTCCCTTTAAAATAATTCTGGGGTTTCCCTTTTGAAGTGAATCCTACCAAACTATAGTCACATTCTCACAGCTGCTAAATCATCCCACTTAGGGGATTAAATTCTCAACATATCTTGGACACTTTGCATGAATGTTATCTTGTTACACTTAGCTTTGTTCTCTTGGAGACCTTAATACGATTTTTTAAAAGGATTTAATCAAGGTTATCAACCTATCTCAGCTATATCCTATTATCTTCAATTTTAGATTCCTTACTAGACTGAGTCTGTCTGATTACATTCGTTTATATGAATAGAAGTCACCTTCAAATCAAAGCACAAAGAATTCAGGTAAGTCAATATTTATTTATCCATAATGATTGTACTCCGTTGCTAAATCAGAGTCTTATTTGTTATGACTGGGTTTTAAAATTGCTAGAATTTTTTTTTAATTATATTTTTTTAAATCTTCATTAACATATAAGCTTTGTAATATAAAAATGGATTAGAATATATGATTGTATGATTTTAATATAATCCTAAAACATATTATGAATAAAAAAAACAGATTTTTATATAATTTCTTGTTTCAGCTTGGCTATTCTGATAAAGTTCAGTCTGAAAATAAAATCTAATTATCATTTTGTAGAGTCCCATTAAAAAACATTGATGAAGAATTTAATTTTATTTATTTTAGACTGTAAACTTGTGGGCATGGCTCTCAAAACCTACTTCACCAGACTTTCTATCAGACTTCCCTATACGCTATACTTACTTGACCAAGTAATGTATCGATGCCATATACCAACCAACAGAATATACACATTTTTCATGATTTGCAAATACATATTACAGTCACAGTATAAAGAGAAATGCTGTATTGTAAAAACATACATTACAGATGTGTGCATAATAAAAGATTGTATTGAAAAATGACGACGTCTGTCTGTGCAATGCTGTACCATCAAATAATAATTATAAAATTATTTTACATTTAAACCAGTTTAGCGTTTTCACGTTTTAGATTACAGATGTATTTTATTTGCAATTTGTAAACCAACATAAACATAAAATATTCATTCAAATTCATGATATTTTTCCCAATGCTATTTTGGAATATTTTTTTTGTTGCTTAATAAATATAGCCCACAAATGTTCCTAAAGGAAAAAAATTGAAGAGATTCAGTTCTCTGCATCTATCTGAATGGCATGTAGTAAACATTGGGGATGATATTATGCATTTCATATAATTTTAACAGATCATGTGTGAATATGTACATGTGTGCAGTGATTAGTAATGTATGTAGTTATAGTGTAATATGAGATCAAGCAAATGTTTAACAATTCTACCTTTGATTAAGTAGTAATAAAATAAATTGGGAAAATTGCAATATTTATTGCGAAAGCATTGGTCATTGCTTTGCAAGATACAATTTTTCTTCTAATGTGAAATGGCTCTTAAGAAGTGTCATTGATTCTTCTTGGAACACTTCAAATACACAATGTGGGAGATGGACACATTGGCTTAAGATCCATAAGGATCAATAGTTTTCTGGGAAGTTTAAATAATCGAGAATATTTACAATCAGCACGGTCAGAAGCATTCCTCAAACAATATCATGCAAAGCAAATCAAACAATGCGTAATTTCATTGTAAACACATCAACTAAGAAATAGCACAACTATATTCTATGGCCAGGTTGTAATGTTTAGGTGTATGTCATATACAATAATTGATAACAATATGTAGCAATTTCCAGTTAATACATTTGACTAGATCAATGTAAATCGGGTGTTGTTGATGGTGTTGTTGACTAGATCAATGTTGTTGACTAGATCAATGTAAATCGGCTGTTGTCGATGGTGTTGTTGACTAGATCCATTTTGTTGACTAGATCAATGTAAATCGGGTGTTGTTAATGGTGTTGTTGACTAGATTAATGTTGTTGACTAGATTAATGTAAATCGGCTGTTGTCGATGGTGTTGTTGACTAGATCCATTTTGTTGACTAGATCAATGTAAATCGGCTGTTGTCGATGGTGTTGTTGACTAGATCCATTTTGTTGACTAGATCAATGTAAATCAGGTGTTGTTAATGGCGTTGTTGACTAGATCAATGTTGTTGACTAGATCAATGTAAATCGGGTGTTGTTAATGGTGTTGTTGACTAGATCCATTTTGGTGACTAGATCAATGTAAATCGGGTGTTGTCGATGGTGCTGTTGACTAGATCTATGTTGTTGACTAGATTAATGTAAATCATGTACCTGCTTTAGGTACGGTTTCATAGTACTTTTACAAAAATGACTTGTGAATTTTTGTCACTATGACTGAGCAGATTATTCTGTTGAACCCCTTCATGAGTGTGAATATTCTATTAAGTATCTCAGGAAAAGTGATTGATAACATTCATTCTTGTGAATTTGTGCAAAATAATAGAGCTGCAAACAAAGTGGTATGGATTAAAAAGTTATTTCAAACATTGCTTAACCATAGACTTACACGTATATACGTATGTAAGGTGGGGCTGTTGTAGCTGGTCCTGTAAGGTTACCATCTGCAAGAAGATGTCCTGTGGGTCAGTAGTAAAAGTGATCATGATTTATATCATACATCGACTTAACACCTATTTTCACACAGTGGTTTAATTTAATGCATCCATGCAAAGCTCCATTTGTTGTGCTGGTAGGTATCAGCCAGGATAGACATAGCATTACTCTGCTTATAGCAGTATAAGAATTTTCAACAAATATCTGGAATTATTAGGTTTTGGAGACGTAAACAGAAATGCATCAAAATAATGTTGTGCTTTTAATGCCATCTTTCTTTCCCAGTTGCTTTCTGCTATAAATGTGATATAATATTCTCCATAATATGTCTGGGGTTTCAAGTCTATCGTTCTCCGTAAGAAGCCCGCTAAACAAACTGCTAATATTTCAGAATTCTGTGCGATGACTTTTCAAAGTCTTGCGAAACATTCCAGGACTTAACAAAATACTGTTACATGAAAGAGCTAACCATGCGTGACAGCCAAGTCTATAACATTACAACTCACAAAGGCAACAGAACAAACAGCCTGCTATAACTTATAGGAAAATCTCTCGATGAAGTAGATTTAATAGGAGCAACCATGTATAAGCATAGATGCAGACACTGGATTTTAAAATCGTTTCACTTGCTGGAAAGTTTAAATCTTTCTTTGTGACAGTATTTAACAACACTTGCCCAGACTTATGGGCTCTTAAGCAAATACAAATATTAAAAAATGTTTTTTATATATATATATATAAATTGTATACTTTTTTGCATATCTCTTTGTAGAAAATAATAATAATGATCGATTTTCACTTTTTGAAAACAGTTACATTTTTATGCACTATAGTGTGACATTTTAAGACTTGCTATACGTTGTACTTAACATTTGTTTGTGAAGTGATGGGTGTGATCACAGTGTAACACATCAATAGGCTGCGCAGGAATTGCAGTGTGAATTTCTTTGAAGGTGCTACATTCATGACTCATTACCTACCGTGCAACAATATAGTGGCTCTATATAACTGTGTTTCATTACAATAACTCAAAAAAAAAACAACACATATGTTTATGTCACATTTTAAAACATTGATAAACAGTTATGAAGTTACATTGATGCAAAGTTATTTAAAGCATGACGGCGTCCCTTCCAGGGATATAATTATGAGGTACGTTTAATGGTTAGCTTTTGATATTAGCCTTAAGTCTAATATGTCTGCGTTTGGTTTAAGTGTCTATAATCTCGCTAATAGTTGTAGTAGTTTTATGGTGAGTGATAATGGTCCAAGAGTCATGAAAAACGGTAATAGATTAATCATTAAGATGTAACATTATTGATGGAGAATGTTTTTATGAGAGCCTTTGTTATGTTTATTTGGGCAGTTTGTTAATTATAGATTGTAGAGAATGCTGTTTAGAAATTCAGGTTATCAAGTGTAGGGAGCATACCAGCATTAGTATCTAACAAGCTTGCTCAAACGTCTTTTTTGTAACTGTTGACAAAGTGGTGAACGTGTCCCAGTGTCCACATTAACCGTAGTATATCTGCACTTCTTTTTGTATTATTTAATGAACATCATAGTCTGGATATATTAGATTGTGCATGAGGAGGATACTTCCTATGGTCTTTTTAGGATTCAGAACCCCTTGCTCAGTGTGTATTGTCCACATCTCCATCATGAGGCCCATTGAATGATCGAAATGGGTGAAATGATCTAGAGGACGGCCTATTTGGTAGGATAAATGGGAAATGTAAAGGGTTTAGGGTCTCTCTCAGTAATGGTACAATTCAGCTCAAACTAGCTTGAGAACTTAGTGGAAAACCATCAAAGGCAGGTTGTCTGGGTTATTGTTCATTCTATGTTTTGAATTGTTTGACAGTTTATCAGACAGTAGCTGCTTAGTGTTTTTTAGATTCTTGACGTTCTCAAATTCATTTGACTCTGTTGTTGAGTGGTCATGACATTTTTCATAGTATCGTTGTAGGTAGTCTTGCCTGTGTTATTTTTAAATGGCCAAAATTCTGCTTTATTAGCCTACTCATTCAATTTTTGCTTTGTGCAGTTGACATTTTTTTGCATTTTCCTGTGCTCCTATTCCTTTGCATCTTATTCACCCTTTGCCCTCCGCTCTCTTACCGTTGTTCACCAAAATCTTCAATATCTTCCTCTGTTCTGGTATATCCCCACCTCAATTAAAATTACCAATATAACAGCAAAATATTCTGCAGAGCTGTAACATAGGTAAAACAAGACACACCAATTTAAAAACATTCCCTTATGTGTGAATGTTTTCCCATTTGTCTGAGTGAGGTAGTAGCTTTGACATTTCTAAGACTATATAGAGTATATAACACCCCCCCGTTCATTATTTTGTGTCCATTAACAGCAGCGTCTAAATACAGACTGTCCAGGCAGTTATTGTCCCCCAATGCAGGGCCGTTAGATGTGCCACATGTCCTTTGTCTGCCAGAGAAGAGGCAGATCCTCTGCTATCAAAGCATCAGTCAATATTCTCTAATAGTTTAACTGCTTTTTCACCACTAGAACTCCTTAAACAAAATTTCCAGGTCCATTAGAGCTTCCAGTGTCTATGCAGTTATTATGCAATGTGCAGCAATTAGAATAATGAACTCCTATTGACTTTATTGACACAACAATTTTGCCTATAGGGCTCCACATGAAATGGGCTAAATGGGCTATCACGAGTTACTGGAGTTACCAAAGCTTCTCTGTGATTATATTCTTATTGTAATTTGCGCACCACCAGCAGATGGTTATAAACGTCACCTTTTTTGTGTTTAATCAATACTAAACATATAATAAAATTACAATTTCAGTTATACAAACAAACACAAAACCTGTAAGTAATTCAGTACAGAAAAATAAAGGAAGGAAACATCTCCAGAGGTTCCGTTACCATGCTATCCTCCTGGTGTGAATAGGTGTCTTCATATGCCTTTGATAATGTTTTGTACAGTTAGTTTGTCTGGTGTACATTGGACACACCATAATTATTGCACAGACATTGATGTGGTTTATAGTAGTATCATAGTTTGTAGCATAATTAACTGCAAATTACCAAATGCTAGTAATCTAAACCTAGGAAAATATATGAAGTCTATGCATATGCAAAAAGACAAAAACACTCAAATACTAGACTTTTGCAGGGTGGAAAAATTTGGTTTGGCTGAATCGATTCATTAGGGAAAAAAGCATTTTCCGGGTACTCTAAAATTAGTCTATAGGGTGGTTCAGCGTTATGGAATTTGGATGACCCACTGATTTCCTGAAATTTGTACAAATCCCAGTTAATTTGAAACCAAATGCAGAAGCCTATCATATATCTAGGTAAATAACAGTGATACCGTTATTATCTTTTTAATAGCATCCTTAACGGATGACTCAAGATGCCATATTCCTCACTGAATGCTTCCATGAGGCTGGTGACCATACTGATATGGTTTCATCTAATCTGGAACACAGGTAAGGGATCCACATACATATTGACTAAATTTATTTCTAATTTCCAGGCTGGCGTTGACTGGAATGATAATTTCGAGATCTATTTTTGCTTTTTCTGATTAAATATTTCTATTTTAATAACGCAGGGATTTCCATTATTTTACATAAAGAATGTTTTTGTGATAAAATAAAATGACATAAAAATTAGATACAGCAAAAAAAAAATTAAAATTGATCATTTATTATAAAACCACAGCTGGCACACGACTGTCAAGTTATATGTTTATTCACAAAGAATTCTTCACATTCTGAAATCTTACATTCAGTTTTAAGTCTGAATTCAAAGTTTTGTGGTGTAAATATTGTTTGTTAATCTGCTTATTATGTTCATATAACTGTGATAGGAAAGCATCATGTTGAAATAAATCATATATATTGAATATTTTTCCAGAAATATAAGTTCCGGATATAAAATACCAATTTAATTTAATTTAAATATGTCATAAATCACTTCTGAAATATTTGCAAAGTGCTACAGACCCAATTCCCTTTCTGATGGTTCAGAGTACCTTAAATATCTCAGAATCTTAATTCCTCCCGATACTGCTAAACCTCATCATTGTTACTACCTTACGATTCTGGATGGGTGTGGAGACGACATGAAAGTCTGGCCATGCTTTTCAGAGTTTGGCCATATAAATTTGGTCAAGATGAATTTACTATCCAGACTACTTTATCTCTTCCAAACAATCTTGATTCACCTAACCAGGACCCTTTTCCGATATGTGTGGAAAGGCAGCAGGCCTAGACTAAAAGTGTCCCAACTTACAATCCCAAATACAAATGGGTGGTTTGGGTCTCCCCTACTTCTTTAATTATCACCAGGCAGACTGGCATCAAGTAATTTCTCTGAAATATTGGTCTTGGCTGGAACAAAGTTTGACCACAGATAGGATTCCATTGGGCACCTGGCTGGAATCTAAGGATTTGCCAAATAACATATGAGCACACTCATTTATTGAAACCTCTCTGAAAGATTCATTTTAAAATATCGATGAACTGGTATGATAGACCCCAAAGAAACACAAGATATCCACATAGGATGGTTGGAACACCGGTACACATTTTTTTTTGTCAATCTTTATTTATAGTGTGCAAGTAAGAACATAATGCTTGATAACCCACTGTGGTAAACATGGATTATGGAGTATGGCTTGTGTTGTGGGTATTGTGGTCACTGGCAGCCCGTGGTAATAACATAGTGACTGTGATGTGATCCATATAAACTGCACAGTGAGCGTGCAAATTAGTATGCTGAGCATGGAGTGCGCATGCTGGAGTCCCAGTCATTATATTGCAGCCCTATTGATGCAATGCAGATTAAGTAAGTTAGTAGGACTCTGGCATCTAAATGGGGTTTGAGTACTAATTAGTGTGTAGCGTATGCGTATAAATTAACAGGCTAGAGTGTAAGAGTAACAGACAACTTCAGTCAACGTGAGTGGGTTAGGTGGTACAATATAACTGATGCAAAGTTCTCTTTGGGTGATATACTTGGCACAGTCCTCCGACCATGATGTCAGCCGATTCCCGTACTGGGCAGACTGAGAGCGGATGATTGAAGGTACCGGAGAGTGATGGAAAGTTGTGGGCGAAGAGAGGCCTCACCCCAGCCCCAGGCCTTGTGTAATGTCGGCATCTATTTTCCATAGATTCTGGAACTTTGTGAGACCATGTCTCTTCCTGTTTAAGGCCCTGATGTTCCTGTGCTGCCAGTGGTGGGCGGTCTTCCGGCGATGTGGATGATGCCTCGGAGGGGGTCTCTGTGCGACCTTCTGCCTGGGTGGTCATTCGACATGTGTAATGTGAGCAGGGTGAAATGCTTTCCCCGAGACAGGCCCATTCTGCCCCACATCGCCAGTCCTCTCTGCCTCCCTTCCTTGGGTAGAAGGCAGTTGAGTAGTGCGCTGTTCCAGCTTCTCCCAAAATCGGGTAAGGTTTAGGTCCAGTTGCGTGAGCAACGGCTGCATGGTTACAGGCACTGATGGTCGGTTTGTGTCCACCATTTTGCTGAGCCCAGTGCAGTTGGAGCGTGAGTTATATTAGACAATAGGAGGCAGTGGCAGTGCATGTGCCGGATTGGTGGGGATCAAGATAACCCCCACTGGTCCATAGGTGGGGAACGGGAGCCTAGTCTGGGATCTGCAACAAGTTGTGGTGGCGGGAGAGCGGCTGTCTCCCCCGGGCCGACCATGCTTCTAGGCCACAAGATTTGTCCGAGTGATGTCGGTAAGGAAGTCCACATGTGTGGTATCGGTGCGGAAGTCATAAAGTCCCCTTTCGTTAAGAAGCCACACTATGTTGTGTTACAGCCTCTACTCAGTGAAAATTGGCAAGATAAGCGGTAAGATGCGGGAGCTGCTGTAACCTGCGTCTGCTCAGGTCAGCGATCAAGCTCCACCCGCCCACAGTACACATTTTTTGAGAATGTTCCATCATTCCCACTTTGGAAATGGGTCTTTGACACATGCAGATGAGGAAATTGACAAGATGCCGATATCAAGGCCCCAAAAAACATCTTAAGACTCTTGCTTCCTGCAGCACAGTCCTTGATCCGTGTCCTCTGGATGCATTTGGGATTGACAACATACTGATCTGGCTAGATTGAGTTGAGGAAGTCAGATTGAGGAACAGGTTGCTGCCATAAAGGACTAAAAAAACAACAACTTATTGTCTGGAGGATCTGGCTGGTCTTTTTTGGTGATTCCTTTTCCTTTCACAATTCATTCCTCCCTTCCCACTCCCCTCCTGTTTTTCCTCTCTCTAACCCATCTATCTGTTTGATCTCAATTTATGTATTTTTCTACTATTTGGGGTTCATGCTCAGGTACTCCACATATTTGCCTGGGCTGACAGTTAGTCTACTTGCCTTGAGTTCACTCTTGAATCATTGCATTTGCATCTTTATAGTTTTTGGGGGGTTTTAGTACTGTTCTGTTTACTCTGCCAGTCCGTTGGGCTTCAACCTCTGATGAGCATCCTATATACTACACCTTTTGTCTGAATCTCAGTTTTTCTTTGTATTGGCTGAGGATTTTTTTATCCTGTATAAAGCCTTGTTAAAAAAAAATCAATTAATACAAAATAAAAATAAAGCTTTCATAGGTTACAAAAGTACATTGTATGTCAGTAAATATCACTCTTGATGTAAAGGATACCATCCAATGCAGAATTAAAAATCATTAAAAAAACGGAAAACTAAAAAAAAAATGATATTTACTAGAACATACTCTTTATGATCTGAATGTCCCTTTCTTTCAGTTTTAAGAAGTTCATAAAATTTGTCAAATATTACTATCCCTTTATTTTTTTCAGGATTAAGTTCTTCGGAAAATAAACACAGAGAAAAGAGAGTGGCGATACTGGGTACAACAGGTAATGCAAAAATATACAATGTGTGCAGGATATCAGCACTGCAGTGGGTCATGGCATGAGACACGATAGCCGAGTATTAGATGAAAGGAATGTATTGATAGTAGGTAATTTTAGAGAGAGATGGAATAACAGAGCGATGAAGAGTGAAGTGAAATGACTACCGATGGAAGGAAAATAAGAGGCATGATTGCTGATAGGGGGAAAGGGAAGAGGAGCCATGGCTGAGAAAGTTGAAGGAAGGATACACGGTGAGAAGGGTGATGGAGGGAGGAGAAAGGAAATTATAAGACCAATGATGGCGAAAGGGAAGAGGGAAATTATGGTTGATGATCTAGTGCAGGGGTAGTCAACCTCCAGCATGCCAGATGTTGTGGGCTATATCTCCCATGATGTTTTGCCAGCATTATGGCTTTAAGAGCATGATGAGAAAATAGAATCCACAACATCTGGACTGCCAAAGGTTGTCTACCCCTTATCTAGGAAGTGTGTGTATAATAAGATTCATTTTTCTCATACATAAGAGACTTGAGTTGAAATACATTTGTATAATGAGTCTTATTATCACTTATTTGTTTTATTTTTCATAGGGGGTATTTATCAAAATTGGGGAAAATACACATTTCCTTTGCTCTGTATTAGTTAAAGGGAAAACTATAATTTTATGTCTAGCCATTTGCTCCCAGTAACATCCATATGTATTTCTGTTATAGAGTGCAAACTCTTGACGACATTATTGACATAAATTTATTTAAAAACGTACAAGAGAAGAAAAAAGCAGAAAAAAACAACAAAGGAAATAAAGTGCAGAGAGATTGTCTATAGTGCAGTCACAGGAAGTAATAGAAGCTTTCATTGTGTTTTACAGAATATTACCATCATTTTATTTTCTTATACCAAACATCATACAAATACTCTGTGCATTATGATAAAAATACTATTGTAAATATTTGTATTGCAAGAGGATTGCCATGAGTGAAACATCTCGAGTCGCTAACCTTGGTATATTTTAGATTCAAGTGGAACGCACTATGCATTTGTTTATTTTGTATTGTTGTTTTTTTGTCTTTTCATGTTGAAAGCAATCATCCAGAGTTGAAGTATGTCTGCTGAGATCTTGCATACACGTTCATATTGTAGGGACAATACAGGATGGAAAAAATAGCAATCCATTGAAAATACAAGTATTTACAATACTATTTTTATCACAGTGCACAGAAGACGCTTCCTTCATAATGATGGTTAGAGTTAGGCAAAAAAAAAAAAATTTGACTAAAAAGGAATTTTGTGAGTCTGAAAAAATATTTTTTCTTTATTTTATTTATTGTGTATACTGTGTAGGGTTTCTCTTCTTTTGCTGTTTTTTTTTTTTAAAGTATTCTAATTAGTATATTATACACTCAAGATTTTTCACTAAACCAGAAACTTGACAAGAGAACTGCAAATATTAACCCAAGTCGAGATGGAAAATGCTTAAATTGGGGATTTTTCTCCAATTCATCTATTTTAGCCTGGCATGCTGAAGTCCATTGATTTATTGACAAGCCACTTCTAAACCGCAGCCTGTTTATACCAGGAACCAATTATTAACTTTCCTGTATTTTAAGAAAGTGTCAAGTTAATTTCCAAACACAAGAATAAATTATATTACAATCTGTTTTGTGCATCTCTTCCTAGTATATAGAGTGGGCTATGGCTAAGTCACCATGATAAAGCGCATGTATTATCTACCATAAGCTACTGACAGATTTGGTCGATATTCCCCTCAGTCCCATTAGCTGTTAGCCTCCATTCAGTCACATTCTACTAAAGGCAACCATACAACATCAATCCCTTGAATAACACTATTCATACCTATGAATATCAACCAAGCCTGCTAAAACATCTTCCAGAACGGCCCAATATAGTTTAGTGTCTTTTTGAGTCCTCTCCTTTCAATCCACAAGGGATCACTATTTATAACTAGAAAAGCTACAATTTCTGGGGAAATTGTGAAGTGTTCTTGCCTCCACCAGTAGTATACAACTGGAGTGGGCGGAGTAACTGTTATTATTTATTTATATAGCACATTTAATTGCAACGTTGTTGCACAGTTACATTAAAACATACAGTTATAAAAACATTAGCAGGTGCAAATGGCCCTGTCTATGACATCACTTGCTGCTGCAGCCTTGCACAGGTCAGAGTATTTTTGCGGTTGCCATCTTCAAACGGTCGTATTTTAAAAACTATAAATCCTACAGTGAAGAGCTTTATATTGTGAGAATCACAAGACCCAGACCTACATTTTGATGTATAGTATGTCTCTGAGATATTAACAAGGAAGGCACAGTCGCAGTTTAGAAATTGCCCTTCAAATGTGAGCTTTGCAGAGTGGCGTTTCAATGAATGTCAATGGACTGCGTGAGTTGCAAACAAATGGTCATATTGCGAAAACAATCAGGACTATGGCTTAGCCGTGGACATTTTTAGTGGCAGGAGGGATAGCTGAACGTTTTGATATAAGATTTGTGTAGGTGGGCTTGAAAATGAGGGAGTAGTGGCAGTTTAGAAATCATGTCCTGATTTTTCAGCTTTTGCCAGCTCCCACTCTAGCTATGCCATTCATTCCTATGGGACAAATTTCGCCACAAGAATGACGATATTCCGAGAACCATTCAGCGAAACGTTCCACAAAGTAATAGCAACGCGATCGGGAACAATCTGCACGTTTTGGTAAATTTTTGTCTATGTAGTGTAAAAACTGTGGGAGGAGTTAGGGTGGCAAATTTGGCTATAATAAGAATAATAATAATAATATATATGTGAGATAACATTAAGTGGTCTTGCTACGCAAGAACACTTAATTACTGTGAATCCAATGTGGGCTGTTATATTAACCCCCTCATCATACTTCAAATGCAGGTCACCAGGACAGCTTTAAAAAAATATCATTGAAATACAACTCAAAGGCCTGTCTTGGTATATATAATTATCATGGGTCCACTATAAGTAAGACTCTATTTAAACTTGTGTCCACCCTCAAGCTTCACAAGCCCTCTCATGCTATCCAGTGCAGTGGGGAACTAAATTAGAGAGGGCCCTGGTGCAAGAATTTTAGAAAGGCCCATCATAAGGAAGGCCAAAAGGTAGATTCCAATCTGTCATACAACTCGCACAATACTTTGCCAGCTGGGGATCGATCATTTGCCCATCCTTCAGGGTTGTATTTAGCACTGAGCAGTGTTTGAATGTAAGCATGTTTTTGTATATAGTAGTGTTGTGCGTAGTGTTGTGTGATTTTATGTACTGTTGCCATTTGAAAACACAGGTTTACTTGTGTGTAGTGTTTGCTTTTGAACGAAGAGGTGTGTCTGTATATAGTGTTGGCGTTAGAATGCAGGAAAGTATTTGTGTATAGTGTCGACGTTTGAATTCTGAGAAGTATACATATATGCTGCCCTCTCTCCCCCCCACACACAGATACACACACATACAGACACACATGCAGATACAGACTCACATTGACACACATATAGTTGCAAACACTGACACACATACAGTTACAAACATTGACACACATGCAGATTCGAAGGCACACAGATACACACAATAACACACATACAGATGAAGAGATATACACATACAATGACACAAATGTAGATACAAACACTGACACTCACAGATACACATAGATGCACATACAGACACACCAATATATACACAGACACACATGCAGACACACAGATTCACATACATACACACATATTCACATACAGACACACAGATACACATACATACACACAAATATACTACGGAGACACATGCAAATAGACAGACACACATATACACATGCAGACACACAAATACACATGCAGACACACATGCAGAAACACAAACACATACAGACACACATGCAGATACACAGATACACAGGTACACATACAGACACACATGCAGATACACAGATACACATACAGATGCACAGATGCATAGATACACAGATACATATACACATACCGGTACACAGACACAGTGGCACACATACAGACACACAGAGACACAGAAACACATTCTAACACACACATCTGGTGGCACTGTCCGCTCACGCAAAGCTACTGGACCAACATTGTGACAATGGTTAAAATCGTGACAGGTACACAACTACTTCATACCCCTCACACTCTGTTGTTCCTGATCCTACCCACCTCACTCCCCAAGACACAAAAAACCCTCCTGACACATCTCCTTACTGTGGCCAATCTGCTCATTCCAGTAAAATGTACAAGTCTCCACAGTCAGAGAATGGGTAGCTAAAGTGGACTCAATCAAAACCATAGAAGAGATCCTTGCCTCCATCTCCCACAGATACACACTTTTCAAGGAGAAATGGGAACCATGGGTGAGACTCATGGCCGATGATTAAGTTTGACTACCCGTAGTTTAAACCCTTCCTTAATGAGACACTGTCCCAGAAGGGCCATCTGCACCGCGTTTACGTGGTACGACACATCTAACTCACACAACCACCTGATGTGGCCTGGCTGTGCAGCCTGAGCTACTACACAGACCACTTGGTCTGCTTGCTACACATACTGGCACATATCTACCACCTCAGAGGACCACGTCAGGCTTAGCTAAGATGCAACCACAAACACGAGGGCAGTGGCGGACAATACAGTAACCACAACAATGGTCAGGGATATTTTCCCAGAGTTAACGACCGGTTCAGGAAATAGAAAATGCCCAGTTTCAGTTTCAGGTTCTACAATAGCAAATGTAAAATTCTTGTAAAAATTTATCTATTCAAAAATGTATCTATTCAAAAATGTATCTATTTAATGCGATGTCAGTTGTCGCCCTTGATGTAAACGCAAACACTCCCTTTTTCCTTTCTGTACCCTTTTACTATGAATACGATTTCCTTCGAAAAACCAATAAATAATTATTTTTTTAAAATAGAAACACATTCTAATATACAGACACACATGCAATATGTAAATGTTTTTAGCCACCCTCCCTTTTTCTACCTTTTGGGGGAAGGAGGGTGGTGTCCTTGGGGTCCGGTTTGCTGGTTGGGAGTCAAAGGCCCCCAGTCCACGCTTTAATCCTCTCTAGCCATTCCCTCCTGCATAGCTCGGTGTTAACTGGAAGGAAGAGACCGACTTTCACTTCCTGAGCGCTGCACTGTTAAAGGGCCACAATGCACGATTGAGCCCCTGAAGACACATTGCCATCTGTGTCCATAAGTGCACAGGCCACGCAATGGGCCCCCTCAACACACGGTGGTTCTGCCGCTGACTCTTCACAAGCAATGTAGACATATTGTGCAGATTTCACAAGGTGAGTTTGTGTACCTATCAGAGTGTGGGTAGTGAGTGTGTCTGTATCAGAGCATAGGTGAATGTGTCAGAGTGTGTTCATGTAACAATGAGTGTGTGTGCATTGCTGTCAGATTGTGCATTGAAGACAGAGTGAGTTTGTTAGTAGTTACAATGACATGAGACCCCTGTTGTCTCATAACATTGTTTAAAAAAGCAACCCTGAAAAAGTACAACCTGCAGAACTGGTGGTTGGTGCGTAGAAAGTTGCCTAGTGCCATATATGGTTTTGTGTCACCGTGGTCTAAGGAGACATGCCAAGCCAAGTGAAGTGGTCCTGAGCTGGATCATGAATCATGAATACATTGCTGCATGCTTTGAATTTCTGGTCTCCTACTAAGAAAACGATTGAATATCACTATATCTGTTACTGGGTTTAAAAGAAAAATCACAACTCTCCAATTACATGATGTCATTGTATTGCAGTCAGAGACGTTACAGATGTTTTTAACAATAAATAAAAACACGTGCTTAGGGGTAACTTGACATTTTTGTTTTTCAGAAATTCCTGCTGCTTCCGTTGATCTTTCTCAGTTCAATTTCACTGATCTGGTAAATGGAATGCTCAGAAAAGCAGTGAAAGGTAAAGTGTATAATTAAACTGCTTGTCGTTGTTGATGGTATTAGTCTGAATTTTCATTGTTTAAAAAAACAAACAATTATTTAATTAATCACCATACAATTACCCTTGAGGCAATCGAGAAAAGTAAGCATTGAATATATTCACACATAAATAGTACGTGCCAGAGACAAACCTAGGGTTTCCAGTGCTCTTGGCGAGATAACATTGCGACATTATACCAGCCCCATTTCATAAAATTATATTCCTGTTCACAAAAGGGAAAACCATGCATTTTAAAGCACATTTAAAGAGTGTATTATTTATCGTTAAGACTGATATATACCCCATGCAGAGGGCAATATATACCCCCTTTATTGATTGTCTACTTTCATGGAGTGATTTAATGAGCAACAAAGACTATATAATGTATATGATGCGTATCAGCAGTGTGATCAAAAATGTTAGGGCCCCTTACAAAATCTTTCCCGGCCCACCATTAGCAAATACAAAGTCTCAGACAAGTGCAGACCCACACTGATACACAATCCCAGACATACACATTCAATATGCAAACTGCCACTGGACCTTCTGGATCACAACCCATGGTATGGGTTTAAAAATACTGTGTTTAAATCAGAGTTCATGTCTCCCTTTTCCCTTATTTGATTCATCCTTAGTACATTGGAAGGATGCGAAATGACATTACATTCTATTTGAGCTGATGCAAGTCTTAAAGGTCTGATTGTTGGCCTCTTCCATCATAACTCTTCCAGTTAAAGGATATTTTGATATATTTCCAGATATATTCTATCTAGGATTGAGAAGTGGGACCTCTGTTTGGTCTGGCACCGTACAAAAGTATAGACTATACTCCCTGACATTGGTCTCGATCATCCAATCACACAATTTTATATTTAGCATGACAATATTCCCAATGGATTAAGAATATTTTTAACATACATACACTGCACGTATTTAAGGTATAACAGCTCTCAGTGTATTTATAACCAGTTTTGAACTGAGAACACATTTACAAACTCACAGGGACAATGTCTGGTCAAAAAAAATGAAATCTATGGATCCAAAATTTGCTAGATAGTTCCTGGTGTTCTACTGTGCATGAAAGAGAATTATTTTACCGAAACACTTGATAAGGATGATAAAAGCCCAACCTGCCTAAGGAAGTATGTGTTGAATTCAGTTTTTATTTAAAAATAGTCTGCTGATGGACGCAGTATAAGAATGGTTTTTTTTTTCAGTATTCTGTCCGTACATTTTTTTTTGTTGCACTGATATTTAACTCAAACTAAATTTGAATTTCAAGAAAAATCTACCAAATTAAAAAGTAATACATTTTAATGTAGAAAAGATTGTATAAAGCAAAATGATTTCTGATAAATTAAATACTAGACATGTTATGCAGGCACATAGGTAGTTATATAAAATGTGTAAAATGGGCTACACAAAGTACTTACAAAAATTAGTGCAATACAACAATGCGTTCTACTATCTTGTGTGATTATACTCAATGTCTACTTTTCTGCCACAATTTTACTGTGTAGGAATCATGTGAAATACACATTCCCCAGTGCATTCTACAATAAACATTTGCACCATGCTTTGTGTAGCTCTTTTTATGATTCTCTTTTTATTGAAACTATCAAATTGTGACAAAGGAAGGCTAAAACAGAGCCAAAGGAAACAAAAAGAATATAAACGAATACAAATAATTACATATCTTTCATAGTAACAAACAGGATTGAACAGAAATACATCGAGTAACATTGCTAGCAAATTATTCCTATAATAACCAAAGTATGAAAATCATTTTATAGGCTTGTTCATTATGATTGACACAGATAGAAATGGAGGCAGTAGCCTTTCAAATCTCTTGCCTGCCTGAAGGTTCTGTAGGTGCGTGTAAGTTTTAAATGTAGGCCAGTTGTGCTGCATGGTAAACGTGTCAAAAGAGTGGAAAACCCAGCACTCTGAACCTATTGGGTATATACACATTCACCTGTTTAACTCCCGATCTTTTAATTATGTGGAGACGGACAATGTCTGAAATAGGTATAGGAAGCACGGGAGTAAATTTATTTTCACCTACGCTAACCTCCCTAACCATGAGATGGAAAGGACCTGCCAAGTTTTGAGGTCCTATGACGCTTGTCTAAACATGGGAGTGTAGTTGAGGGAATAGGTCTGGGAAAGGTTTACAGGAAGATCGATGTCCAAGTAAGATATACTTAAACTGTCGAACTGAAATTGGTATTCTGATTCTAGAAAGGCCCTCGTCTCATTCAAGCTAAGTGGGAGAGCTTGATGGACTTTAATTATTTGTCAACTTAGATAATTATGTAACTATGTATGTAGGTTCATTTTATCTATATTTATACCCAGATACTTCAGCATCTCTTCTAGCAACCACAGTAACTGAGGTTATTTATGAATATTAACTGCAGGAATGCTACTACTCATAAGGAGTCCACATCACACCTTTTAATATAGATGATTATGGAAAATGTGTATTAATTCAAACCCTGAAACATATATCTTTTATAAGTATCATTATCAAGTGGATAGTTTGACCAGCTAAAACGTGAATGTGTTTCATGCTCATAGAATTGCATACATTTAAGGAATACAAATTTTTTTTATTCTCTAAACCACAGGCATAAAAAAAATGTCTCCTCTATATAAATCTTTGATTCTTTTTTTTTTCAGGAGCCAAAAATGTCTTCTCGTTTTTGAGTGTGACGTCATACAGCTCCATGGCATTCCACAAAGTCTCAATCCTAATTTATAATAGTATGTTTCACTGATTATATATATATTTTTCTCTTCAGAATCAAATAAAACCATTGAATTACAACGCATGATGTATATCTTCTTTTTCCTTCACAGTTTCAAACATAAAATATGTAGACTATCAAAAATTTCCCATGAGATACTGTTACTGTTTAAACAATCGAACTAATGACTTGGCAGGTGAGTTTTCAATAGTTTTTGACATGCAATACACAATTATAGAGACAATATAATGAAATTCAAATTACTGGTTGCCACACTTAAAATTTTATTATAGTTTACAGAATAATCTTTTAGAAAATTGCTGTAATAAGTGTTTAGTTTCTGTTGCAAAACTCAGAGACAGCCTTAACAGTCAAAAAATGGGTTTGTCAACTCTAAAATAAATAGAAATATCTGGATAATAAATACCAGGTGGTATCGTAAAATCTATTAATTTACTGGATAGTATCATTGAAATATCGCGACACTGTTAAGGTGTCTATGAAGACTTGTGCAGTGCAGAAAACGTTTGTTCAACAAATCAATTTGCCCCCACCCCAATTTTTTTCGGTAGGCCATGGAGCAATTGGGTCCATGCAGCACTTGTACAAATTTCATCCATGCAAATGATTCAGGAGAAACAAGTTGAACTAACCAAAAGGGCACAAAAAGTGGCCAATCATTGGACTGCAAAATATACACAATATTAATATTTAATGGTATGTGTATATATGATATATTATATAAACATACCATTACATATTAATATAGATATGTATACAATGCCAAAAGACCAGAGTATTGCAGTATGCATGATACCTTTTTTATTGGACTAACATAATACTTCAAAGACACGCTTTCAAGAGTTTTTCTCTCCTTCAGGTCTGAAGCAATATATACACTGAACAAAATGATAAACGCAACACTTTAGTTTTTGCCCCCATTTTTCATGAGCTGAACTCAAAGATCTAAGATTTTTTCTATGTACACAAAAGGCCTACTTTTCTCAAATATTGTTCCCAAATCTGTCTAAATCTGTTAAGTGAGCACTCCTCCTTTGCCGAGATAATCCATCCACCTCACAGGTGTGGCATATCAAGATGCTGATTAGACAGCATGATTATTGCAAAGGCAATTCTTTTTTTTCCTGAAAATAAATCCAGTTAAAAATAAGATGACCAAATTCAAACCAAATTATGACTGAATAGAATAGTATTTTACCATTCAAATTCAGGTTCACATAGTTAACATGGTTATGGTTAACATTCACTCATATGAGCATTCCGTTAGTTTCGAGCATTCAGTTGTGAATTTTAAGCATTCAGTCTTAGCTGATCCCTGGTTTATTTATGTATTATTGATAGTCAGGCTTGTCTGTTAGAGCAAATAATTTAAGAAAGTACTATGGTACTCCGCAGATGTGGCCAAAATAGTAAAAAAACAAAAAGTTAGCATTTAGTAATTATAAAAAAAACCAGATGATGAAGATAGACTGATCTATAAGATTAGGCAGAAAGAGGCTAAGCAAGTTATAAGAGCTTACAAATCACACACAGAAGAGAAAATAGCACAGTCCGTAAAAAAGGGGGACAAAACATTTTTTAGATACATAAATGAGAAAAGGAAAGTAAAACAAGGATTAGTTAGATTAAAAACAAAAGAAGGGAGGTATGTAGAAGAGGATAAAGGTCTAGCTGACCGCCTCAATTAATATTTTTGTTCGGTATTTACAGATGAAAATGAAGGAAAGGGATCTCAGTTAGGAGAAAGGACAAATGAGTAATTTGTTACATGTGAGTTTACAGAGGAAGAGGTTCTATTTCAACTGTCAAAAATAAAGACAAATTAGTAAATGGGGCCTGATGGAATACACCCAAAGTTATTAAAAGAGCTTAGTGGTGTACTAGCAAAACCATTAACAGATTTATTTAACCAATCATTGTTAACAGGAGTAGTCCCAGAAGATTGGGAGTTAGCGAATATTGTGCCCATTCACAAGAAAGGTAGTAGGGAGGAGTCGGGCAACTATAGGCCAGTAAGCCTTACTTCAGTAGTGGGGAAAGTGATGGAAACAATGCTAAAGGATTGGATTGTTGAACATCTAAAATCACATGGAATTCAAGATCAGAGACAACATGGGTTTACTTCAGGGAGATCATGCCAAACTAATCTTATTGATTTTTTTGATTGGGTAACTGAAATAATAGATCAGGGTGGTGCAGTAGACATTGCTTACCTAGAATTCAGTAAGACTTTTGACACTGTTGCACATAGAAGGCTTATCAATAAACTACAATCTTTAAGTATTGTTGAATGGGTAAGGCAGTGGCTGAGTGACAGGCAACAGAGGGTTGTAGTCAATGGAGTTTATTCAAAGCTTGGGCTTGTCACCAGTGGGGTACCTCAGGGATCTGTACTTGGACCCATTCTCTTTAATAATTTTATTAGTGATATTGCAGAAGGTCTTGATGGAAAGGTATGTCTTTTTGCTGATGATACAAAAATATGTAACAGGGTTGATGTTCCAGGAGGGATAAGCCAAATGGCAAATGATTTAGGTAAATTGAAAAAACAGTCAGAGTTGTGGCAACTGACATTTAAAGTAAATAAGTGCAAGATAATTCATCTTGGACAAAAAAACAGAAGGGCAGACTAAAGAATATTTAAAAGAGTCCTAACCTCAATATCTGAGGAAAGGAATTTAGGGGTGATTATTTCAGATGACTTAAAGGTAGGCAGACAATGTAATAGAGCAGCAGGAAATGCTAGCAGGATGCTTGGTTGTATGGAGAGAGGTATTAGCAGTAGAAAGAGGTAAGTTCTCATGCCATTGTAAAGAGAGACCTCACTTGGAGTATTGTACGCAGTACTAGAGACCGTGTCTTCAGAAGGATATTGATACTTTGGAGAGAGTTCAGAGAAGGGCTACTAAACTGGTTCAAGGATTGCTGGATAAAACTTACAAGGAATGGTTAAAGGATCTTAACATGTATAGCTTGGAGGAAAGACGAGACGGGGGGATATGATAGAAACATTTAAATACATAAAGGGAATCAACAAAGTAAAGGAGGAGACTATATTTAAATGAAGAAAAACTACCTTAACAAGAGGACATAGTCTTAAATTAGAGGGGCAATGGGTTAAAAATAATATAAGAAAGAATTACTAGAGGGTAGTGGATGCATGGAATAGCTTCCAGCTAAAGTGGTAGAGGTTTAACACAGTGAAGGAGTTTAAGCATTCCAATATTTGTACATTCTTTACCCCAAAAGTTATAAGAATGTATAACTCACCTTTGTTTCACCTTCATCGTAGATTACACAGTATTACTGCTTGACATCATTGGCAATTCTACCAGCTCTCTAAAGGAACTTTTTAAGTCCACTTCGATTGTATCAGGTTGGTGTGTACTTTTGAGTCTAGTTTTTACACGTTGAAGCGCCCCTGTCTCCAAAAAAAACCCTATATTTAGTTTTCTTGTATTTAGCTCCCTGTTCCTGAATTTATTTTTATAATTTTTCCTGACTTCTCTAATTTCCATAGAATATACAAGGGGAAGTATTGACTATTTTCACCTTATGCATAGCAGCCAATATGACAATACTTGACAATAGGTGGAGTTAAAACAAACTTTCATACAAGTTTCTACGCTAATTTACCCACAATCCATCAGTCGAAAGTATTCTTCACCTGGCAAACAATATTAGAACTCACAAAAAGAGAAAAAAAATTACTTCCACAAACCCTGAACAGAATTTAATAGTTCTCCAAAAAAACAGTTTTCAAACACAATACGAAAGACATCAGAATTGAGCCTCCATATGACAAGGGTCCAGATTCAAGCGTCCTATGATAAACAGCACAAATATGGCTTCATAAAGCAGAAGTCGGGATTCAGGCTCCCTGTAACACTGGCTAGTATTCAGGTACCCAATGGCAAGGCTCAAGACTGAAATACTCAGTTAGGGTGCGGACATTCTAGTTCCCGCAATAGGAACCGACAATGCTGGATTCCTGTAACAACCTAGAGCCAAGAATGTAATATAAGAATATGACAATCACAGCAGCTTTCTAAAACAGTGGCTGATACACTACTACTCACAGGTGTGCCCGGAATGTACATCTTATGGGATAAGTTCAGCAGTGCTACAATAGTTAAGTGAGCTGAGTCGCTTCCTGGTCTGGTAGGAATTATTTTGCTGAAGCGGCACAGCCTGTGAACTTGCAGCAAACACAGGAACTTGAAAGGTGTATTTATATGTTATTTTACATTTGCTGTTTTGTATATATTTAATACATTAACTATAAAAAGTTTTTTTTTTTTTTAAATTCCTCAAAATAAACCATTCACAAGTAGGTGAAACAAGGTGAATGTATTTACATAGCTTAATATGGCAAACTGACATACAATATGTCTTGGATGAACGCAGTGTTTCTATGCATATCAACGTACTCGTCACAATTAACAAGGAATAATTGTTTTCTGTTTTCAGTAAGTCAGAGTAATGAATCAGACTGCATCTATCTCTGTGTTATGACAGGCAGAACAGGTAAATGAGATATTATTAAAAAAAAAACAAAAAAAAACAATCTCAGATTGCAAGCATGTTCATGGTATTTATCAAAATTAATATTAAATTTCATTAGGAAGAAATCTGTCAGACTTATGGGATGTAACGCAGAAGGCCCCGGTCGTAAATTTCACCTTCCCAAAAAACGATTCTACCATTTTGGGTAAGTAATGTTTATTTGGGTAAATATAATTACATTTGTACTGTTTTGTTTTTTTGTTCAATATTGGAACATTTAAATAAAATGTCTAACTCGAATCAGTCTTGGTAATTACCACAATAAATAAAGCTGTGCATGGTTGTTCTCCAAACAAAATGACTCATTCATCTCAATAAGTTTATTTGCTCTATGTTCTTGACGCCACATAAAAATGTCAATCACTTCAGCCAGTAGGCAGCTTATATGTAATATGAATAAATTAATGAAGCTACAAGTTGTTACTTCTAAATTACAGCTAATTTATATTCCTACACTATTTTTTTTTTTGCATTCTGATATTGGTAAATTCTACCCATATTTCTTTGTCGGGGGAAAAGCTAAATGTTTATCTGAATGCATAATAAATTTAGTAAGAAAATGCAATTACAATATAATAGTTTGATTTCTTAGTTATATAAACTAAAGATGTTGGATATTTAAAAGAAGCCAGGTTGTTTTTTGCACTAAATTCTTAGAAAGCAAAGTTTTCTTTACTTTGTTTTGCTCACGTCATGACACCCGTAGGGAAATCGACCCCTTAAACCAGAAATGTACGTGTGTGTGGGCCGCACTCATTTTTCACTGAGAAAATATGGTCTTTTAGCTGTGTAATGAATGTTAATACCAGGTTAATTTGGCAATAATGCAAAAGTAGTTGACAAACAGTTTTTAGATTAACTTTTATATATCATTCTAACAATACAAAATAATTAAAACAGTAAAACAAAGTCAGCCCAAAAAACATTGAAAACAAGTTTAGCTGGGGGCGGGGCATGACAGCCAAGATGGCCAGTTATGCTTTTTGAGAGCTCCAGCTTAGATAAGCTTAAAATTGCCTATAACAGCCTGAATCCGTGTACAAACACTCAGGAATAATGGTGGCTTTATGTTGAGACGAGCAGGAGTAAAAATAGATGCGATATCTGACGAAATCTTGACGTTCTGGCTATGAGGCCTAGCATGGAAGACGGCCTGGAAGTTGGGGAGGCAGCCGTTATCCTGACACGAGGTCCGCTATGAATGACTACACTTGTGAAGCCCCGCAACCCCCCCTTTAGACCAGCAGGGGACATCTCCGTCCCCGCTGGGGGAAAATACTCATCTGCAGCAGCAGAACCTATGCCAAGCCGCACATCGTACGAGGAATCCAAGATGGCCCCCACCATGCAACCACCACAGCCTCCAGAGTACCCTGAGGCCAAATTCAATCAAATATGCCAAGAATTTTTGAGGTGCATACAAGCCAGAGCCCAACATCTGGATTTGCCTGCCAAACTTGAGAACTATTCCAGCTCTGAGCAGAAGGCTCACCCAGAGGCACTTCAGTCTTGCCGCCCAGATGATTGGAAGGCCCCTCGGTGGTTGTATCACCTGGGAGTCTGTGTCCGTAACAGGTGAATAAGGAATACTCCTCGTCATGCGACACGGGCTCCCCTGGAAGCCTGAGACCAAGAGAAGGAATGACCTGAACTTCAGCAAGGGGACTGGTTGTGGTTGCAGGACTGTGCAAAAGTTAGCAGCGCCATCATGACTGGCCTAGAGACGGAGTATCGGCCGAGGCCTACACGTGGCATTGGCTAAACACACGCTACGGGAGAATCCTGAGTGGATTGAGCCACCATACTGCTTCATAGTGCAGGGCCATTTGTTATATTAAGATTTTAATTCCGACAAGCACCCAGTGGCATTAACGTTAATCTGTTTTATATGTTAGGCTAGCCTGTTCATTTCACATATATAGGCAATTTGTCTCACCTGTTTTCTATCTCCACCATAGTTTAAGCCTAATAGCAGTATAATCCGTGGAGTTATCACCATATGCACTGTATGCATTCTCTTTAGATTTTAACTTACATTAAAGTAAAGTATGCTTAACATAATGTTCTTTCTTACCCTGACCTAGGCAGCCTCACATATGATATATTAAACTTGACTCACTCTACTATCTAGACAGGGAGATATAGCTTGACATATGTTTTATTACATAAAATGTGTTGAAACCACAAATGCCATATTCTGTATTACCATGTTTTTACTATGAGTGCTTACTTAAGATTGCACCTAAAAAAATTAAAATTAAATAAATAAAAAAGGTGCATGTTTAGCCAATTAAAACTGTACAGTAAGGTTATACAATCTAATGAGAGTACTGGTAACTAACAACAATATTTGGGAACTCTGGAGTGTATTCGGTCAGGTAACATCTTAATGCGGAGTCAGGAAACATCTTAATACGGCAAAGCTCTGACAGGCGGGAGATCGCAAGACACTTCAGTCTGCAGCTCACTCCCGGCGTAGCTGCAGACAGGGGGCGGGCTCTCTACCGGGCAGACTAACTGGAGGGGCCTCGCATCCGGCGGCATAAAGGGCAAGCCGCTGGGCTCCCTCCTGTGTGGGGTCCTTGGTCAAAGACTGAAGACCTGACATGTCACTCTGCCCTGAGGCGATTTAGGCAGCCACGAGGCCCCCATTAGCGCGAGGCCTAAATCGCTTAATTAGAGAGCTGCCTCTGCACAGACTCAAAACTCACAGTACTGTGCAGCATGAGTGTATCACAGACACCACACCAGTAAAACTCACAGTACTGGTGGCTGCAGATGGGATTGCTCCTCCACATAGCTTCCTCAGCATGATGTTCACTCTGTCCTGGTGCGCTTCTGTCTTCCCTTCCTCTGAGCCTTGAGCATGACCTCACGCACAGGGTAGAGGAGGTATTATGCGCACTATACTATCTGCGATGCTCTGTGCCAAAACTTAGTTCCCCGACGCTGCTTCAATTTACACGTCTGGTCAGCAGTTGGTGGTGTGGTTACATAGGCGTGCGCACGGGGTGTGCCGGGTGTGCCTGGGCACACCCTAATCCCCGTGGCACGCACTATGTATTGAGTCCTGCAGAAACAGCGTTCCTGCACTTTTATTTGAGCAGGAACGCTGTTCCTGCAGGCACTCAGCTCCCCCTTCCTCCCCCTATGTTCCCCCTGTCATGGGGGGGGGGAGAGGTGGTGAAGGACTCTCACCCCCCGGTCAAGCGCCGGTCTCCACTCAGCCACGGCGAGGGAGCTGTGTGCTCTCTGCTCCCTCTCGCCGCGCGCTGTTTGCTGATGCTGGGAGCCGGAATATGACGTCATATTCCGGCTCCCAGCTACAGCAGACAGCCCACGCGGCGAGAGGGAGCAGAGAGCACACAGCTCCCTCGCCGCGGCTGAGTGGAGACAGGTGTTCTGTCAGATTACTACACCGGCGCTTGACCCACTGGACCCCAGGGACAAGTCCACGCCAGCACTCCAGGTAGGGAGGCTGGGTGGACATTTTTTAATTAAAAAATAATAATTTGTATGTATGTGTCTGTGAGTGATTGTGTCTGTGAATGTGTGTGTGTGTGTGTCTGTGTGTCTGTGTGTCTGTGAGTGATTGTGAATGTGTGTGTGTGTGTCTTTGAATGTATGTATGTGTGTGCGTGTCTGTGTGTGTGTGTCTGAGTGAGTGTCTCTGAATGTATGTGTGTGTGTCTGTGAGTGAGTGTGTCTGTAAGTGTGTCTGAGAGTGTGTGTGTCTGAATGTGTGTGTGTCTGTAGGTGTGTGGGTGTCTGTGAATGTATGTGTGTGCACGCGTATATATGTGTGTGTCTGTGTATGTGTCAGTTTGTGTGTGGACGCATATATACGTGTATATTATTTTTTTTGGGAGGTGGGAAAAGAGTTCCCACACTTTATTCCCCAGGACTTCACCGGAGATCTCCGGATCTCCCCTGTCAGCTCACGCAGAGTCGGCGCTATCTGAGTGCCGGCTCTGCTCTAAGCCTCCATGGGCTGGCGGGGAGATCAAAGATCTACCTCACCAGCCCACAGCAACATGGAGGGAGGCAGTAGAGGACCCGGGGAGCTCTAGACAGCAGCTCCGCCAGGTTCCTCTCACGAGATCTGAGCATTGCCGCGGCAACACTCAGATCTCACGAGAGTTAACTCTAGCCCCGCAGGCTAGAGCTCACTCTCCACTGGACCACCAGGGATGGCACATGGCAGCAAGGATCCCCCCTCCCTATATAAGGTAGGGAGGGGGGATATTTACTAATCTGCCCCCACCTCCACAATCCCTCCAAACATACAGCCCGCACGTTCACACACACAGTACACTAACCGCACCCTCACAAACACACACAGCACCTTTACAAACACACAACACCCTCACACACAGCACACTAACAGCACCCACTCAAACACACACAAACAGCACCCTCACAAATACACGACACCCACAAACCCACAGCACCATCACACGCACACGCACACATCACACAAACAGCACCCTCACACACACAGCGCCCTCACACAGCACAGTAACAGGACCCTAACAAACACACTCACAAACACCCTCACCCACATAGCACACTACCAGCACCCTCACACAACCCTCACACAGCACACGAGCAGTACACACATACACAGCAGTGTGTGTGTGTGTGTATATGTGTTTATGTGTGTATGTGTGTATATATATATATATATATATATTACATATATACACATGCGCCGTGTGTTTGTGCTTTAGGGTGCACACCCTAATGCAATAGGCTGCGCACGCCTATGTGTGGTTACCACTGCAGATCTCACTCTGGCCGCTGATAAATGCCTGGTGGGCCACATTTGACCCGCGGTACACATGTAGGACACCCTTGCCTTAAACAATATTTGCTTAAAAGTGACATTTATATTTTTGTCTTAAATGATATAGAATACATTTTCCAATGAGACATTGATGGACTGTAAACTAAGATTACTATAAAGGAAGTTAACATTTGTTATAAACAACACACTAGAGATTTAATGTATTCATTGAAATATTTACAAATAAATCTCAATGTAAAAATGTTAATGATAATTTGAACCATAGCAAACTATTCTAGAGATATAAGATAATTAATGAAAAATAATTTAATGGAAAAAAAAACTACCATAGGTCAACTGCCACAGTTACTTTGAATCATATATTAGGCCAGGGGTGCTCAACTATGTCATGGACCACTGATGGCCCACCAGACCCTTCTTTTGTAGCCCATCAAATATATACTAACAACCATCAAATATATACTAACAGCACAGTGTAGTGACTGCTTATTGAAAAGCTAAGCTGGCAGAACCAGGAAGGATTGGCTTCTCAACAAGCACATGAAAATCGTTTTAAGAGTAGTGCCTCTTAGACATGTGCAAAATTCATCTTGGAGACTAGAATTTACTTAGTCAGTAGTGGTGCCTCTTACACATGGCTAACTAAAATCCTAAAAAGTTACAACTCAAACTGGGCCCCTCGGTATAAACTTAGAAGCCTTTGTAAAGATTTATGTACCTACCTCCAAGATCCCCCACTGAGCCACTTCTGATCACCTAAAAACACCTATTGGTAGTGCATTTCTCTAGACACCATGGAGAACCCCTAGTAAGGGCTGGTTTACTGAGATTGAATGCACAGAATGTATACTGCAACAATATACCCCCTTTTCAGACGCACTCACTTATTTGAACAGAAGATTTTCAGAATAAAACACTTCGAGTCAAAATTGAGGACAAAAATGACTGATTGTTATCTGGAGCATTACCTCAAAAATAGTTCCTAACACTGAATTATTAATAGAAAAAAATAAGCAGAGTCTCATTAACTGAATCTTTCCTTTAATTTCTATTTCATGGAATACAAGAGTGGCACTTGACTTCCAAATGGTCGAGCACCCCTGAAATAGGGAAATGGTTACTCAATCTGTAGTTTAAAGAGGCAATGACACATTTATAATTTAGCAATGCTAGAGATAATAGTCTCCATTCAACTGCCATGGTACACAGAAATTAATTAAAAAAAAAAAAAAAACAATTGATTTTTTAATCCCCCAGTGGTCTGATCTCAATTATGTGTCTGTTAGTCCACCCATTGTACAGCGCTACGGAATTTGTTGGCGCTATATAAATAATAAAATAATAATAATAATAATAATAATAATAATAATTCTGTACCACATTTTATTTCTTGTAAAGAAGCTGCCATTTTTGAATAATGTTTTATATGGTCCATTCACCAAGTCCTGATTTGATCCAACAGGAAGTATTTAGTAATGAGACAGGTTAAACACCAAAACAACTTTAGCCTATCTAAGTAGTTTTGGCGTATAGATGATATCCCTGAAGTCTCACTGCCCAATCCTATGTCATTCAGGCGTTAAATCACTTTTTGTTTATGCAGCCCTCTCCAACACCCTCTCCAACACAGCCTCACTATATATTTCCAGGAAAAATGGCTTAATTTTTCAAAAGAATTAAGGATATGTTTACTTTAGATGTTCTTATCTTCTGGTCTTTTAATTACCTGCTAGTGAAAAGCAGCATCTTGTATGAGATTAGATAAAGTTAGATAAAGAAAGAAGAAATCAGAACATCACAGGAAGAAACAGTAATGCTTTTAAACCTAAAGAGTCTGCACAATGACACAAAGCACTTTCGAACCTATTCTAGCACGGTATAAAGATTTCATTTTTTTCACATAATTTGTAAAAGATCCAGAATGTTATACCCTCCAACATAAAAAAAAAGGGAATTGGGGAGCGCATCCGGAACATACATTCCCAGTAGCGGTGTTGCCGTAAAAGCCAAAATACAACGCATACACATAAAATACAGTTTGAAATTGTACAAGGCTACCTAAAATCACCTATCTTAGCAAACAGATTATGGGGATTCAGTTACACCATATTGTGTTAAGCCCACCACTATGTCACAATACCCCAATATCAGTGGGTCCTACACTAATTTTATCATGCTAGCTGGAATACTTACTTCTTAAACTGAATCTTTATTTGATACCACCCAACATCAGCATCCCATGAAGATGGTAGTTGGTGAGCAGGGTAAAAGGGGGCAGGCCAGTGATGTGACTCATGTCACTGGCACAACCTAAAGGGGGACTCCCCAAAAAGGCAGAATGTCCCCCAGAGAATTAGATGATCAGCCAGGCATAAATGTACACCAGGCTGCCTGCCAATCAAGCAGGACTATCCTCACTGAGTGGACCATGCAGAAAACACTATTTTAATACTATTTGCATGGTCCCAGCCTCCTGAGTGTACCACGAGCTTGTCTAATGATGTGCTTGTGTTATGCTTCTTGTAGACACCAGGAAACAAAGTCAACAAAGTGGGACAGGGCCCTGAAATCAAGACTGTCCCACCAAAAACAGGACTATTGACAGACCTGGAATTTTATTGTTTAGTAATGCTCAATATTTGTGTTACTGAAATTTATTTTCATGTACAATTTTATTGTTTCTAAATATGCTCACTGTATTCACAATGCTTCTCTATGAGGAGAATGTTATTAATCGTTGCACCACATAATAAAGGAAGTTAGTGCTATACAAAAAAGGCATGGCGCAGCTGCAGAACCTACAAAATAGGTAGGATTGTATGAACTTTGGAAAATAATGATAACAATGTATAAATGCAGATTTTAAATTTAGGATAAAGCAGAAAAGTAGGTGTAGTGTCTGAAATGTCCTTTTGGAGATATAGGAAATTAAAAAAAAGGAGAGATAAAAAGAACAGATAGTATAGCAGGTTAGCAATTTCTTGACAAAATTAGGTTAAATAAAATTGTGCACTCACACGTTTAGGGAGCTTAAATTCAGCTCCAACTTGAATGCCTGGATGGAATGATCTTACATGATTTTAAATGTAACTGCCTTTTCAAGAGACCCAGACTTTCCCTCTAATTTCATCTCAACACAAAAAGTTAGTGGTGGACTCTGGTAGACAGCCACTAGAGGTGGAGTTAACCCACTAATGTAATTATTGCAGTTTATTAAAAACTGCAATAATTACAATTGCAGGGTTAAGGGGCAATAGGGACAGTGCACACAGACCCCTTCAATGAGCTAAAATGGTCTGGGTGCCTATAGTGTTCCTTTAAAAGGGACAAATACAACAGGTACCACATTTATATAAAAAAAAAAAAAAACCTGGTTTAAGATTACCAAACAACAAAATACAAAATGTGGTCAGACTCAAGGATAGCTTGAGACTAACCACACCTCTGGAAATATCTATAGCGGTAGTGTCTAATATAACAATCCTGGCTGACACGGTTGTGGGTGTTACTGTGAACCACTGCAGGTGTCACTATAGACCCATAAACAGAAAAAATAATAATAATGCTGCTAAATAAATAAATAAAGTATATACAAGTGTTACTAGAATTCCATGCCCGTCAAAAAGGGGTATATATAGGTAGGGATATAATTATGCCATATGTAATCAAATCTCAACCCTAATTATCAGCTTTAATATAATGCACTATAAGGAAATGAGAATAAATCCCTAAGTCCCTGCCATAGATACCTCCTAGAAAATGTCAATAATCGGTACATAGTTGAAAAGGGCTCCAAGTAGAGCTAATAAAGAGGTAGAGGGAGGTAGAGGATAATATAAAGTGTTAATAGCAGTCAAATTCGGACTGCTAGTTTAAATTTAAAAAGCCTTTCTCCCTGTTAATCTAACTAGACAGGCATAGAAAAGAAGGAAATAGAAAGTAAATTAGGTGATAATCATGATTATCAGGTGATTATCAGGTGATTATCACCTAATTTACTTTCTATTTCCTTCTTTTTATGCCTGTCTAGTTAGATTAACAGGGAGAGAGGCTTTTTAAATTTATGGGTCTATAGTGACACCTGCAGTGGTTCACAGTAACACCCACAACCGTGTCAGCCAGGATTGTTATATTAGACACTACCGCTATAGATATTTCCAGAGGTGTGGTTAGTCTCAAGCTATCCTTGAGTCTGACCACATTTTGTATTTTGTTGTTTGGTTTTCTGTATATACGGGGTTAAGCCCCTCCCCGAGACACCTGGAGTCTCAAATTGGTACATCTGTCTCTGAACTTTGAACTTTGTGTTCTTTGCTTTTTCTGGTTTAAGATTAAAAAATTTTTTTTTCAACCTTAGGTGCTTTAAAACGCTAACTAATGTATTCTTTAAATTGGACCCCCTATATTTCCCATTTTACTTAGTCTTTAAGAATCCGAGATTGTAGTAGATAAAAAAAATCTGTACTTTGGATAAGCGAGTAGAAAAGATTATGGCATGATGGTGGAATGGCAAAGATTTAGGCACAGGTGCATGAGTATGATGGTTTAAATGATGAAAGGTAAAGAAAGGTACTGGGTCATATTCACCCGAATTCTTTTGTGGGAAGGACACAATCACAGGACTGAAAAGAAAATGTAGCACACATTGTGTGCTGACTATAGAAAAATAATCATAAAAAAGTTGGGGGGGGGGGGATTATACAAAATAACAAAATATTTTATCTGAAAATATCTGCAATGAACATTTTCTTAACAACCACTACTTACCTGAATTGTGAGTACATGATGAAGAACAATACCTGTACATACGCTTCTTTTTTTTTTACCATGTTTAATAATTGGATGTGTTACAGCTATAGCACTTTTCTTTCGATAACCTGCTTTTTTTTCTTGTTTTAAAAAGATTTTGACTTAATTCTGCCAAACTTAATAATGTCAGCGGAAGATACAAATGTTATAATGGACATCCCAAAAGAATTATGGACATTAAAGAGTGAGTATAAAAGTATATAAATAAAATTAAAAATATATTACTGTGACTGCCTGGCCCAGCATTTGGATGGAATGGACCCAAAAATATACACCGACAAAATTAGTCCCATCAACAAATCAGAATACAAATAAATTCCTGCCAATAGTTCATTGGGTTCACTCTGTTCTTTCTTGTTTGTTTCTTATTTCCTTTTCTTTTTAAAGACCAACTCCGATCATTAGGCATGTGCGTGGGGAAAATTTTCGGTTCGGCATTCTGAAATTCGGGACTTCCGCGAATTGGGACTTCCACAATTCGGGACTTCCGCAATTCGGTTCGGCACTTTGGAACTTGGACATTTCGGAATTTCGGCACTTCTCTTGCAGCCGCTTAGTAGATAACTCCCTAATTCCCATGGTATTAGGGAGTTATCTACCAAAAGTGACTTAGTATTAGTAAATTTTGCCCCTACTCGCTATACCGCGAGTAGGGGCATGTGGCTGCTCACTGTGAAAAAATAAATAAAAAAGGGACCTATTGCCCCCCCTGGCCCCAATGCCTGAGCGGCGGGTAGGGTCCCTAAACCAGAATAAGGGAGGGACCTATTGTCCTCCTCCCGCCCCCACCCCTGAGCGGTGGGTGGGGGCCCTAAATACCAATTAGGGGGGGACCTAATGTCCTCCTCCCTGGCCCCCACCCCTGAGCGGCAGATGGGGGCCCTAAAGTAAAATGATGGGGGGACCTATTGTACTCCCCCCCCCCAGACCCACCCCTGAGCGGTGGGTGGGGGCCCTAAATACTAATAGGGGGGGACCTAATGTCCTCCCCCCTTGGCCCCCACCCCTGAGCACCGGTTGGGGGACCTAAATAAAAATGTACCCCCCCAGGTGACTAGGGGTCCCCAAACCCCTAGACACCCCCTCCCCAAAAAAACCAACCCCTACCTACCCCCTCACCCTAAAAATAATGAGGGGGACCATTAACTAAGTACCTGTAAAAAAAAAAAAAAACATTTAAAGGTTTCTTTCTTCTAAAATCTTCTGTTTTCAGCCCCCAAAAAGGCCAAATAAAAAATCCATAATAACTGACGCACTTAAAAAAAAAAAAAAAAAAGAGAGCAAAAAAAATAATCCTTCTTCATCCATGAAGTGCTCTGCGCAGACTGAGCTCTGCAGGGCGAAGGAATGCTTATAAAGCCCTAAACCAACCTTAAACCAGCCAACCAGAGTGCTCTGAGCCTAATTGCAGGGCGGGGCAGGGCTTTATAAGGCTGTATAAGCCTTGCCCCGCCCTGCAGAGCTCAGTCTGCGTGGAGGCCTACATGGGTGAAGAAGGATTATTTGTTTTGTGCTCGTTTTTTGTTTTTAAGTGCGTCAGTTATTACAGATTTTTTTGTTTGGCTTTTTTGGGGGCTAAAAAATTAAGATTTTAGAAGAAAAAAATATCAAATGGTAAGTTTTTTTTGTTTTGTTTTTTTACAGGTACTTAGATAATGGTCCCCTCTCATTATTTTTAGGGTGAGGGGGGTAGGTAGGGGTTAGTTTTTTTTGGGAGGGGGTGACTAGGGGTTTGGGGACCCTTAGTCACCTGAGGGGCTAAATTTTTATTTAGGGCCCACCACCCCTGAGCAGGCCCCCCTTATTGGTATTTAGGGCCCCCACCCACCGCTCAGGGGTGGGGGCTAGGGGGGGAGGACATTAGGTCCCCCCCTTATTCTAATTTAGGGCCTCCACCCACCGTTCAGGGGTGGGGGCCAGAAGGGAGGACATTAGGTCCCCCCCTTATTAGTATTTAGGGCACCCACCCAGCGCTCAGGGTTGGGGGACAGGGGGTGAGGACAATAGGTCCTAAATTATTCTAATTTAGGACCCCCACCCACCGCTCATGGGTGGGGGCCGGGGGGAGGACAATAGGTCCCCCCCCTTATTTTACTGTAGGGCCCCCACCCGCCGTTCAGGGGTGGGAGCCGGGGGTGGGCAATAGGTCCCCCCTTCAGGTTAGAAGCCCCCACTCGCGCGGCATGGGTGGGGGCTCGGGAGGGGGGACGTTTTTTTTTTTTTTTTCAAGTGAGCAGCCACAGGCTGCTCACTGTTTACTAAACATGCCCCTACTTGCGGTATAGCAAGTAGGGGCATAATTTACTAATACTAAGTAATCTTTACTTAGTATTAGTAAATTTGTCTGAAAGACCAATTTAGGTCTTTCAGCCTTTTAGTAGATAGCTCTCTAATACCGTGGGAATTAGGGAGTTATCTACTTATTTATTCCTGTCATTACATTGACTGGCTAAGTAACTTACATTTTATATGAATGTATGTTACTTGATTGTTGTAAGTGTTGCAAATGCTTACAGCTGAATTCTGGCTATGTTTGTATACTTTTTATTTAAAATTGTATACAGTGTAACATTCTTCATTCTTCCACTGGGTAAGTATATTAGTTTTTAGGCAATACTGTGCTTCGGAACTTCGGAACTTCGACACTTCGGAACTTCGGCAACTTCGGTAATTTTGGAACTTCGGGACTTCGACAATTCATCTATTCAGACATTCGGAAGTACCCGAATGTCTGAATTGCCTGAAATGCGTCTGAATTCACATTCAGACCAAAACGAATTGCACATGTCTACCGATCATATATTAAGTTGTTACTACATACTTATGGGTACCTACACATCTGATATTATTATTCCTGGATGTTACTCTGCAAACTATTTATTTTCTGTTGGAAACAGTAAATGTAGAGAATCATTTGTAGTTTTGTTTATGTTATTGTTCCTAACAGAATACTTTATAAATTACTATTCATTACCACTCACTGCACATTTTATACCAGTCTGCATTGTACTCTGAATTTAGACAGATTAGTATACGTGTAGGTAAAAATAGCAGGTTTCCAAGACATAAATAAAGATTTTAATGTTAGTGGCAAACTCACTAAAAATACATTGGAACACAAATGACAAATCTGTGCCAATTCTGTCTGTGCCAACTACGAAAGACGTGTTTAAACTACTTTAATTTTACCGCAAAGTTAGCAGTGTTTTGTCAAATCACTATTCTCTCCAATTCTTGTGAATATAAAAAGGTTTCCAGTAATGATCCTCTAGATTTGCAAATTGTGTTATTACTATTTACTTCACAAACAGATACATTCCCAGAAATTCTGAGAGAATACAGTTTACTACAAATATTATTCTGTTTTAAAATAAAAATTAAGATAAATGGACAAAGAGCTATACAAAAAAATTATAGGTCTAAAATTTAAATAGAAATGATCAACCACATTTGTAAAGAATCTGTTTAAAACAGTCCTTTTGTGCACAGCAGAGAGATGATAGATACATTTCTTTACCCACCCAGTGAAGTCCTGCTCTAAATCAGAGGGCACGTTATGTTTTTTTTTCCATATGTTAGTAATAAACGAATTAAAGAAAAATGTAGTGTATACATCAAAGTGCTCTCCAAATATTTATAACTAGTAGAAATATATGATCGTTGTTTAGATTACATGGTGACCTAATACTAATATGCTAATATCAGCTAATATTGTTTCTACGCAGCATTCACAAAAACATATCTTGAATCAGTTGCTGCCACTGGCCAAAAAATATCTCCAACAATAACATCTGCATGGAGCCCTACTGTTTCTACAAAAGGTCAGGGCATGTCCTTCACTGCTTTACCAGCAAATCCAAGTGAAATGTTCTCAAAAAAAACAGTTACTCGTGAAGCTCCATTGACTCAAGTTCCTCTATCAAAAGGTCAGAGCGTTTGGCTTACCAGGCTACCTTCTTGGTTGCTTGGCGTTTCTTCAAATGCGATTGACAGTATACCATCTAAAACAGATCACTTGGTTGGAAGTCTGGTACCCCAAAAACAACAGGAGTCTTCTGGAAAGTTTTCTTCGTTTGAGCAAAATGCTTTAAAAGATCACAGTATTTCATTTTCAAGCCATAAACCACAAGAAGTACCTTACTTAAACCTACCAAAACGGACAACGATTGCTGCTTTGGAATTGCTGGAAAGACCTTATTCAGTTATGCCTTTATGGACACATGTTGGTTCAAAAGTTGATGAGATTCACACTCCTAAACAATCATCTAGAGTACTTTATGATGCTTTACTGACGCAACCTGTCCATTTGTCAAGGACAACAGAAATAAATAAAAATAATATTGTGTCAAGGACTCCTGATATTTTAAACACTGTTGTTTCTACTTTGGTTAAAACGACAGAACCAATAAAACAGGACATATCTGCTGTAAAAATGTCACAGAGGGAAGAAATTGTTGTTGATGGACAAAATCTCTCTACAAAAAGACCTCCATTACCCCAGTCTACAATATACAAAGAACATACAACATCTTCAAAGACATTTACCTCTCTAGGTAAGTAGAACATTGATCTCTTTGGCACGTGTAAAATAATAGTCACCAGTGTTGTTGCGAGGTGTAAAAAAGACAAGAAGCTTCAGCCCAAGGGTACATTTTATGCCTTCCACTTTATGTTTCTTAGCTATTTACAATTCTGCCTCTTGTATGTAAAATTATTTGTAATTATATAACTGAAAATAAGGGGTTATTGGAAAACCTGCAACTGGAGAAAAAACTGCAATTGCTAAAATGAACCCAGGTTAGCAATGTACATCAGTGAGCTGCTTTGCTGATTGGCTGAGAGCAATCAGCCACGTATCTAGCCCTGGGATGTAGGGTATAGCTCCGGAGAGCTAACAGAGGTTCACAAGCGGGAGATTCCTGATCTCCTGGCTGTAGAGTGGAGGCAGTGAGCGGCACCAGGTAAGAAGTCAAACCTTTCAAAATTGGTTTTAATACTTTCAATGGGGGTGGGGGGGGGGGGTGGGGTGATTATGCTGCCTGGAGTGTTCCTCTAAATAGCTGCCTTTCTGGGAGTCAATTTATAAGTTAGAAACCAGCTTGTAGTATATGGATGAACACTTTTCATCTGGTGTTTGGGGCCAGGGTACAATGTTAGACTATTTTGGTTCAGGTAATAGAACTTTGTTGAGATTTACAAATATTTTAAAGCAAGACCGAAGATGGAGGAGCAAAATCTGGTTTCGCGTGAAAAGGTGCACGTATTCTGTTTGGGGGGATAAAAAAAACTAGCAGTTTGGCACACAGGACAAGCTCATGTAAGTACAATAAGTGGTGCAATCATATCAGCAAAGCACTTGTCCTATGTGTTCCATTTTTTTAAAGCAATGCCACAACAGCAAATACAGGCATTATAGTTTAGACAGCAGTGTGGCATATAGGGAGACTGCACAATTTTTTATAGAATAGTCAGGCTTATACAATATGTCAGTATGTAGGTTAGGAGAGGTAGAGTATGAGTCATGACATAAATATTGATGGCTTCATAGCAGGGTAGAATAGTATGAGATCAGGTCTAGAAATGCAGTGCTCGGATTGAAGTGCAAGAGACAAAAGCAGTAGCTTGCGGACACCGCCAAGCAAAACCCGTGCACTGCCTTAAAATGGATTAATGCATTATAGCATGAGGATAATAATGCCACTGGGTACAAATCAAAACAAAGACAACAACAAAAAGTAGATCTCCGCATAACAGAGTTTAACACTTGTAGCTGGAGACAGGGTAGAGTCTGCCCAGTTCAGTTAGCCGATGCCACTTGTAGGCCAGGTTAGGTAGGATTGGTCGATGCCAGGTGTAGTTCCTTCTCTCCTGTCCTTCACCCCTTGTTGCGTGAGAGTGCTGGTCTGAAGTAGAGACCATGGGGGCAGTTCCTGGTATTTGTATTCATTGAATTATACTTGTTCTGTCTTGGTTTGGTTTAGTAGATATCCTTCTCAGAGACACTCGGGTTTATGTACCATCTATCAGTCGCAGAAAAAAATTGTCACACTCAACTCTATAACAAAGGTTCCCAACTCAGGCACACCAACAGTTCAAAAACAAACTCAGAAACATTAAAAAAAAAAAATCCTCCTTATAAGAGTGCATTGCGGGGAATTTAAACTGAATTTAAACTTTTAGACTGAAAAAGCAGAATTCAAAACATAGTTGGGTTAAAAAATTGCTACGATTTGGCTCTTTTGACCTAAAATTTAAAATTTACTTAGAGTTGCCAACAATTTAGACTTCATTGAATAACCCTGTATGTTGTTGATTCATGTGTGATATAACATAACATACTGAAAAGTGTGAAATACGAATTAAAGTGCCCTCTGCCCAGGGGGATTTACATAGATTAATGGTAATAAAGAAACATTAGCAGTACTGCAGCCAAACTTTAGCACTGACTGGAGTAGTTGACCTCACAATGGTTTCCGGTTTCCATAATATGTTCTATAGGTTACTCTTCAAAAGTATTTTATGTGTGAAAGGACAACTAAAGTCATCCAGGTAGGGTAGGGACAAGGACACTATAACATTAGGAATATAGGTTTGCATTCCAGATACCATAGTGTTACTTTAAGAATTTAATCTACGCCTTTATAGACGCTGCAAGTTGAAGAAGTATTGCTGTATTCTGTAATACATTAGTGATTGGAAAATATAAATTGGGAATGCTGAGCATTTGTAAATTACAAATGTTTGTACCTCTGTGACTAGGAGCCTATTTAACATGCAACACAAACAGTGCTACAATATATCACATTTATTTTCATAATAGCAATAACATCATTAATATATATATATTTTTTTAATTCTTTATTTTTGATGTGCAAGAGGATATGAGCAAGTATTAATCGCCACAACAGCGATATCAAGAGCATCGCAAAACACTGTAGTAGAAAATATGCGTGGTATTCTTATGTACTGACATTTTGGTATTATATAAACCAGGGGAGGGCTGGCAGCCTCAGGCCTGGGGAGCAAATCCAGTCAAGTGGCCCATTGCACCCCCGAATCAGCTCACCATCCATGCCCACCTTTTCTTGGTTTTATAACGGATATTGGTTTTATAACGGATATTGATCAGTAGCTCTTTTCCATACCCGCTCCTTTGCGGCTCCGACTTTCAATGTTGTTAGAGCGCAGACTGAGAATCTCTGAGCCTGTGCTCTGACTCACTAACTGAGCGCCGGAACCACGAGGGAGAGGATATGATCTAAGGCACCTACTGCTGGTGTGCACCAGTGGACCACTAGGGAATCATTTAAATTAAAGGGACACTCCAGTGCCAGGAAAACAAATCTGCTTCCTGGCACTGCAGGTCCCCTCTCCCTCCCACCCCCATCCCATGTTGCTGAAGGGGTTAGAACCCCTTCAGTGACATACCTGAGACCAGCGCCGATGTCCCTCTGCGCTGGTTTAGGGTCCGCCCATGCTCCTCCCCCTGTGACGTCATCCGGCAGGGGAGACCGGTTGCGCATGCGCGGCCCCCGGCGGGGGAGACCTCTCCATAGGAAAGCATTGAAAATACTTTCATTGCTTTCCTATGGGGATTTTAGCGACGCTGGAGGTCCTCACATAGCGTGAGGACGTCCAGCGACACTATAGCACAGAAAACATGTGCTATAAACCAGGACGTAGAACTCCTCCTCTAGTAGACAGCCTCTAGAGGAGGAGTTAACCCTGCAATGTACTTATTGCAGTTTATGAAAACTGCAATATTTACAGTTGCAGGGTTAAGGGTAGTGGGAGTTGGCACCCAGACCACTCCAATGGGCAGAATGGGTCTGGGTGCCTGGAGTGTCCCTTCAATGTGCTGGTGTCCTAAACTTGTGAGCTGTGTTGGCCACCGGGCGCCTCTGTTGTCATGGCACCCTACGTGACCCCACAGCTTGCACACCTCAAAGGCTGGCCTGCTGACAGACACACTGACACTCACTCTCAATAACACACACACACACAAACCCTGAAAGACAAACACTCACTGACAGGCAGACACACACACACACAAACACTGACAGGCAGACACACACTCACTTCCAGACACACACACAAACACACACTTACTGACAGACACACTTAATTTCAGACACACACACTCACTTCCAGACACACACACACTCACACTTCCAGACACACACACTCACACTTCCACACACACACTCAGCTTGCACACCTCAAAGGCTGGCCCTGCTGACAGGCACACTGGCACTCACTCTCAATAACACACAAACACACACACAAACCCTGACAGACAAACACTCACTGACAGGCAGACACACACTTACAGGCAGACACACACACCGACAGACACACACACACACACTTACTGACAGACACACTCACTTCCAGACACACACACACTTACTTCCAGACACACACACACTTACTTCCAGACACACACACACTTACTTCCAGACACACACACTCACACTTCCAGACACACACACTCACTTCCAGACACGCACACTCACACTTCCAGACACACACTCACACTTCCAGACACACACACACTTCCAGACACACACTCACACTTCCAGACACACACACACACACTTCCAGACACACACTCACACTTCCAGACACACACACACACTTCCAGACACACACACACTTCCACACACACACACACACTCAGCTTGCACACCTCAAAGGCTGGCCCTGCTGACAGGCACACTGGCACTCACTCTCAATAACACACAAACACACACACACAAACCCTGACAGACACACACTCACTGACAGGCAGACACACACACCGACAGACACACACACACACTTACTGACAGACACACTCACTTCCAGACACACACACACTTACTTCCAGACACACACACTCACACTTCCAGACACACACACTCACTTCCAGACACGCACACTCACACTTCCAGACACACACTCACACTTCCAGACACACACACACACACTTCCAGACACACACTCACACTTCCAGACACACACTCACTTCCACACACACACTCACACTTCCAGACACACACTCACTTCCAGACACACACTCACACTTCCAGACACACACTCACTTCCACACACACACTTCCAGACACACACTCACTTCCAGACACACACTCACACTTCCAGACACACACACACACAAATTCCTTGTTGCTCCTACCTTTAGGAGTCTTCTGGGTCCTTTCCCCGGGGTCAAGTGACTTCCTGCTCTTCTCTGCTCCCTCGCGCAGTTTAGTGATGCGGGGCCGGAATGACATCATATTCCGGCTCCCAGCATCACCACCAGAGAGGGCGCGCGAGGGAGCAGGAAGATCATCAGCAGAGGCAGTGCTCCCTCGCCGCCTGCCTCCTTCCTCACGCAGCCGGTATATTCCTGCAGAGTAGGCACCTGCTGTCTGGGACAAGCAGGTGCCCACTCTGCCTTGCTACCGGGGCGCCCTAGGTGGCCAGCTGACCACCTGCTGGGCTCCCTGTAACAGGCCATCAGCCTGCTCCGCGCGGCACCCCCTCCTCCTGGCGCCCAGGACAGCACTGCAGCGGCCGTTTTGCAAATGATTTAGGGCGGCCTGGGGGGCAATTGCCTCCCGGCCCAGCCCGCCCCTGATATAAACATGAGCATAGAACTTGAGGCATAATATAAACTTATGATAAGTAGCATAACTATAATAGTATGGTATATCATGCTAGAGTGGTTTTGTAAAGAGTACAATCACTATAATTTGGTCTATATTAGATTGCTGCACTACATGCAAAAATAAAAATAAGCAAATATATTCAACAGGTATTGGCATAGTGACCCTTAGCAAGGCATGAATGTTATTTAAGACAAGATGGCATTAGCCTTTTCCTTGAGGCATGAAATGTTGGACACTGCCTAGAGAGTTCCCTGGAACATCGGAAACGTAGCGCATGGGCAGGTCACCGGCCCAGCCCCATGCCTGAATGAGGACCGGCATCCAGGAACCACAGATATGGTGTTTTGTAGGAGTAGGTGAAATAATCAGGTGGTAAGCGCCTCTTTCGGCGTATGAGCTTCGGCTTGAGTGGTCGCCGCATGGAGGTAACTTGGGAAGCGCTCTGTCCGGGACGGCAGGCCCATCTGTGTTGAGGCAATTTTAAGGAAGATTTGCTTTGTGAGGGATCCTTCCTTTCCTGCACCTTGCACCTTCGATCACCTCCTTGCGGTTGAAGTAGAGATGATTTGCAGCGTGCCTGAAGTTTTCTCCAGAAGGCCCGAAAGTGCCCCTCCAGACGCAGCAATACGTAATCGTATTAGGCAAGGCCCCCAGTATCACGAAGATCAGCTGCCATCTTAAATGTCATAGGTGGCTGGAGTATGTTTCGGTGGCAACTCAGAGCGAGGTAAGTGTGGCATAGGTTGCTCAAAACAGTCCAGTGTGGACCGGAATAACACCAGTCAGTCCAAATGGGAGAGAGGGGGGGAGGAGCGCTGACGCTCTGCGATGGGAAATGGTGAGCAGAGAGATCGGTTGCATCTCCTTAACACCAACCACAAAAGGCTGCTACAGAACTGCTCGGGATCCCAGTGGAGTAAGGTCATGAGTAGTACCTCTATTTGTTTGTCCGGGAAAACCCGACCCACGGAGCACATTGCGTTGTCACAATTGGTCCTTGGGCGTGGTTAGCACCCCCAAATCAGCCAAGGAGTCAGGAGCCTGTGTAAAACACGTCTGTTCCACTCCAGGATCAAGTTTCGCCCCCATATTCTTCTTTTTCAAATCAGTGAACGCACATGTGGGTTGAAAATGAAAATAGTGTCTAATGTCATTCTAAAAGCTAATGCAGCCTAATAGTCTCCCAGCGATATCACAATTGGAAAATTTAATAAAGATGATAACTGTAATTTTTGAATGAAAGCAATACAGTCATTAGCTTCCTCTTATTTCAGTTAGAGTTGGCCTGGTGGCCGATGTTTATTTCAATTTACTTTTCTCTAACAAAAGTCAGCAGACAATGTATGTATTCCTTATTGTAAGATTGTACCCTTCATTATTTAAAGAACTAATTCCCCAAAACCTTGGACATGTATTGCTCAGTATATTACTGTATCCATACATATTGTGACGGAGATCAGCACTCACCGTAGATTAGTGAGACTGCTGTATATACCCTAACGTCTAAGCCTTGACGCAAAACTTCTAACCCCTAACTCTTATTATTTAGTGCTGAAATATATGGCACTGACATGTTTTCATACTGCAATAGCACTTATAGGTGTATTCACTTAAAGGATCACTATAGTGTCAGGAAAACAAAGTGGTTTTCCTGACACTATAGTGCTCTGAGGGTGCCCCCACCCTCAGGGTCCCCCTCCCGTGGCACTGAAGGGGTTAAAACCCCTTCAGCAGCTTACCTTATTCCAGCGCCGGGCTCCCTCGGTGCTGGTGACCTCTCCTCCCCCGCTGACATCAGCTCCCTCTGCCAACGTCAGCGGATCCAAATGCGCCTAAATATGCCTCCAACGTCGCAGATGCGCCTTTAGTGGCTGTCCGGAAGACGGCTATGTTTGCATCTGAAGGGTTAAAACCTGAGGGACATTGCACCCAGACCACTTCATTGAGCTGAAGTGGTCTGGGTGACTTTAGTGTCCCTTTAAATATGAGCTGTTTAAAATTCAAAGAGTATTCAAAATAATATCTGAATTTTAAACAAAATTAAACAAAACACGGGTCAAAACTGAAAACAGAGATGACTTGAAAGATAATGTGCTATTTTGATCAGCATTTCTAATTAATTTTGAATAAATGAGAATTCTAACTTCAATAGGATTATTCACTCAGGTGAACTCAAAGTGAATTTTAAAATTAAAAAACACAAAAGAATTAGATACATTCTCTAGATTAATTGTGTTTTTAGTTTGACTATTATGGCCGTTGGCTATGAATTTAAAATTCACTTTGAATTCCTAACACTTTAGTGAATAACTTTGTTAGTGAATAACTGAGAGATATGCATAAAGTGTAATTTCGGATTTGTATTAGTAATGTAATATGATATCACCTTTTTGCATGCAGAAACATCAAATACTATGTGTAAAAGGTGATTAGAGCAAACAGTTCTTATAATGTTAATTAATGTAATTGCCATTGAAACCATGGATTTATATGCTACCTTTGTGGTGTTGGAGAACATTCTTATTCACTTCTTTTCCTAAATTGAACCAGTAGTCACTGATATAATGAGTGTAATGTTGCTGAAAATGTAAGCTTACCCCCTGTTTTCAAACAGCACAGGAGGCTTCAATGGGTAATATCATTCCTACTCAGGGAGGGAGAAGAGTAAATGCATTCTACCATTTCACTCTTAGTATTATATTAGCAGTACAGAGATTGATAAAGATTGCTATAGCATTTTTGAATATCTTTATTTTATAAATATATGATTTAACTGTTTTTACTGTATGTAAATACAATTAAAAAATGCACGTAATTTTTGCCATCAGGGTCCTTGCAAAAACCTATACCGCAAGCAATGTAATCGACAATTTTTTATTTATCTATTTTTGTCACATCTACTTTATGTAAGAAAAATTGCACTACATGGAAAGATTTTACCCAACTCAGTCAGGGTTTTTTACTAAAGTAGGAATTTAGAGTGATTTTCAAATTTGAGTTCAAAATAACTAAACTACAAAACAAAAAAATATTCTGGGGAAAAAAAAAATCAGCTTCTCTGGTCTTAAATGTGAAATTCACTTTGAATTTATTTTGAATTCTCATTTTAGTAAATAACCCTGAATGTGTTATCTGGATAGTGCTTCGTACATAGACATTGTTAGATTAATTAGATTTTCTTGGGTAGTGCTTTTCAAAATATAATGACCCAATTCAGGATGATTTGTTCATTTAGTGAAGAAACCACTTGTTGGCCGACATCACTTTTAATTTGAATGTAATTTTATTTACTGGCACGGAAAAATAATAGTTAACTTGGCCAAATAGTGGAACTATGTACAGTATTTCTAGGTAATAGATAATATTAACATAAATAGTGTGTATTAAATATGTATATGAAAGGGTGATTGGAATAGGTCTGTTTATGTATATATATATATTCTAGTATAAATGGCAGACCATAATAACCTTCTATATCACCCAAAAAAATGAATCTACAATCTTACGCCTTTGTCCAGACAGTCAGGGGAACAGACCATTGTCCTTTGTCTACTGTTATTTTATAGACATGACTAAAATGATGTCAGAACTTTTATCTAAACTCTGGCCATATAAGGAAACATATGAAGATCCTTAAACCCTTGATCCTCTTGTTATATGTTATATAACCACTTTCCAGACTTCTTATGGTACAGCATAGAAAATTACCATCTGTACTTTTTAACGCATTCGCCATTTATACCTAGAATACGTAACATAAAATACGTAATAATCTGCATAGTGGATTTATAGTATCATGCCATAAAACTATTAAATATGCCTAAAATGATTGTTTAAATTTGAATAACATAATTTCAATATATACTTCAACTTTCATATACACAATATGGACAAAGAAACAAAAAATGTGGACACTTGACCATTATACCAACAGGGACTTTTATGACATTGCATTCTAAATATATAGACATTAATATGTAGTTAGTCCCAACTTTAAGAGCTTCCACTCTTTTAGGAAGGCTTTCCATAAGATTTTGGAGTGTTTCTGTGGGATTTTGTGCCTATTCATCCAGTAGAGTATTTGTGAGGTCAGGCACTGTTGGTGGACAAAAAGACCTGGCTCGCAATCTGTGTTCCAGTACATCAGTTAGGTTGAGGTCAGTGCCCTGTGTGGGCTAGTCAAGTTCTTCCACACCAAACTCATCGAACCCTGGTTTTTATGGTTCTTGCTTTTGTACTGGGGCACAGTCATGCTGGGCCTTCCCCAAACTGTTTCCGCAAAGTTGGAAGCATACATAGCATTGACCAAAATGTCTTGCTATGCTGAAACATTAAGATTTCTTTTCACTGGAAGTAAAATGCGTAACCCAAACTCTGAAATAAAGCCCCATACCATGCTAGAAGATCTAGGACATTTTTGTGCAAAAGTCTATTTATTTGTACATGTCCACAGGCCAAAAGTTACCAACCCTCCCCTGACTTCAACATTGGTTAACTTCCAATTAAGGGCTCAATTTTTATTTGTGGATACGTTTTTCAAATGATTTCATATTTTTGGATAAGCGTTTCAAATAATTTTTCAAAATATTCAAATGTAAAACAAAAAAAAACAACATATATATATATATATTACAAAATACAAATGTATTAATAAAATCAAATAATAAAAAATTTTCAGCATTTTAGATAATTTGAAAAGCTTATCCAAAATATTAAATTGAACCCAAAGTAATTAATTAGACAGTGCTATGATTATCCTGATATGATATTACCCATATTTCACTGTTCAGTATCCTGCATATATTAACAACATATGTTCGGGTGAATGTGCCATTGCAGCCTCGAGTGTTCTTCGAACCAGAAGTGCATGTTTTACCCAGGCTACTGACTTTACTGTATGTGAATAGCAAGCTGACATACCAACATCACTTCTACTGTTGTTTTGGAATGTGCTTTGCTTATGAATACCATTTGTATTTATCTTTTTGTCAAATAAAGTGTACATTACAAAAATAGGTATATGTACTATTTTGCTAGCTTTTAAAAACCTGCACAAAGTATTTCAAAGCAAGAGACTTTAAATAAGCTCTAATCCAAAAGATGTACAAAAAGTAATACAAATTTGTTGTTTTATTTAATGTTAATTCTTTAACCCTTATGCCGTCCTTGGGGACCCGGCTCTAAACACCGGCGGGCGGCATAGCACGTCCCCGCCATCCTATTCACTTACCTTTTTGAGGAATAGCCATCCATAGCAGTGCCAGCAGGGAGAGTGCCTGGAATGACAGGTAGTCCCCCTGCTGCCTGTAAAAAGTAAAATAAAAGTTAAAAACGGTTTTAAATTAAATAATATCTACTTAGATCATATATATATTTCATATATATGATCTAAGTATATATACACTTACACATACATACACATACACTGTCTAAGTGAATTTTAATATATTAGTAAGTATAAACGTATATATCACTATATACCTATATATAAATAAAAATAATTTTAAATAATTATATATATATATATATATATATTCATACATATATATATATTTTAAATCTGCGTATATATTTATGTAATATTTTTACATAATTAGGTCATTTTATTAATTACAATTTGCAGGACCTGTCTGACAACCCAGGCCAAAAGTCCAGGGAATTTAATTTGCTAGCACTATATTTAACCCTATAACTTTCCAAGACACCATAAAACCTGTACATCAGGGGTACTGTTTTACTCGGAAGACTTCGCTGAACATAAATATTAGCGTTTTCGAAATTAAATTATTAAATTCAATTAGGTTTCATAGATAAATATTTGATGTTAAATGAAAGCCCTGTTTCCCCCGAATAAAATGATGATAAGTGTGGGTGCACTTAATATGAAAGAGGTGAATTACAGCTGAACAGACATATAGTCAAATTCCAGGTTTTGTTTACGTTTTGTTTTGATCACAACGTATACATTTGGCTTAGTCCTTAAGGTGTTAAATGTATGAATTAAATTGTTATCATAAGTACCGAGAACTAAAATGAAATTCAGTACAATAACACAGTATACATTAAATCCATACATAGGCATATTTATCCAATTATTTCATTCACAGGTGTAACAGGTACCTCTAGTGAAACCATTGTGGAACAATGGACACAAAATGTCTGCCTACGATTACATACAGCCAAGTGAGTTAATTAAAGGGAAATTAAATCCAAACGTTTATTTAATTTAGATGCCAATGTTCATAGTACATTATATATTTTTGTATTATATTTGTAAAACTGCTAGTTATGTCCAACAGTATTGGTATCTAGAGTTTCACTGCGGCATTTAACTTATCCGGTTAGATTGTGTAGTTACATATCGTAACTTTTTAACGATTGTATTGCACTCATATTGGGGGGAATCTTTCGCCTGTTGTTATCTTACGGACTAATCACTCCCAATTTGATCCCACGTGGGTACAGCCTAAGTTTGGCAGTACGCCTCTCCGCTCACGTCAGGACCGCATCACATGACGCGTCTGGCAAGGGGCGGGTTTTAGAGGCGTCAGACCACTCTGATCGCACGTGGGCACTACCTAACTCTAGCACCACGCCTCTCCGCTCACATTAGGACCGCGTCATGTGACGCGGCCGACAAGGGGCAGGTTCGAGAAGCATCAGACCAATAAGCAACGAGTATGCACGGTACACCACGTGGGCTATACAGCTGTCCACAGTCTCTGCTGATTACAACTAAAGGTATTTAAATCGTTACAGCGAACTTCAATAGTTCATTGCTCCTGACGACGGCGTGCTGAAACGCCGAAACGCGAGTCGAGCTAGTTTTATTTATTTATTTATTTATTCACTTTTGGTAGCACTTATGGATTGATTTATTTAATCTTGTTTTAAGCTATTAGGACAGGTAGGGACCTAGGTTATGGTAGGCACCAGTGGTTTCTCACAGTGCCGAGGTATTTAGGGACAGTCTACTCTCTACAGGGGTCTCTGTCAGGGCATAACTTATGGGACTCTTTATTGTTTCCCCATAGAGGCTTTCTTACCTCGTTATATTAGCCCATTTTTTAGTTATCTCTACCACCTAGGATCCCCTTCTATGAGATTTGGATGTGGGGTGCTTTAACCTCCAGTTAGGACACCTGTCAGATAGCTCTTTTATTTTAGCAAGCATCTGATTGTTTGTGTTTACCTCCACTCCTCTTTCTACTTGTCCTATTCCCCTTTGTTTCCCCTTAGGATCATTAAAGGTAGGGACCCCCCCTTTCTTCCCCCGTATTACTCTCCTATTAAGGACTTTTTTAGTTCTATTTCCTGTCTTTCTATATTATATTTGAGGGTTATTCCCTATTTCGGGAGAGTAATTTTAGGGCTCCTTGGCACTGATTCATTGGTCGATGTTGTGACCTCTGAATCAGAACCACTAGTGTTCTATTTCTATTATATTTGTATTATATGTTAAACTATATATATTTAAATTATATTATAATAAACGTAATACATGTTTTACATACAGCTATACTGTATTGAGCAAAATCTAACTGTGAGCTATTGGTATATGCACATATAATAACAAAGTTAAATGTCTTTCCTTAAGGAAGTAACCAACAGGTTATGAAATCAACAGTGGTCTATATATACCAGAATTATGGATAAATGATACCGTATATACTCGAGTATAAGCCGACCCGAATATAAGCCGAGGCCCCTAATTTTACCCCCAAAAACTGGGAAAACTTATTGACTCGAGTATAAGACTAGGGTGGGAAATGCAGCAGCTACTGGTAAATTTCTAAATAAAATTAGATCCTAAAACAATTATATATATTAAATATTTATTTACAGTGTGTGTATATAATGAATGCAGTGTGTGTGTATATGAATGCAGTGTGTGTGTATATGAGTGCAGTGTGTGTATGAGTGCAGTGTGTGTATATGAATGCAGTGTGTGTATGAGTGCAGTGTGTGTGTATGAATGCAGTGTGTGTGTATGAGTGCAGTGTGTGTATGAGTGCAGTGTGTGTGTATGTGTATGTGTGCAGTGTGTGTGTGTGTGTATGAGTGCAGTGTGTGTGTGTGTGTATGAGTGCAGTGTGTGTGTGTATGAATGCAGTGTGTGTGTGTATGAATGCAGTGTGTGTGAGTGCAGTGTGTGTGAGTGCAGTGTGTGTGAGTGCAGTGTGTGTATGAGTGCAGTGTGTGTGTATGAGTGCAGTGTGTGTATGAGTGCAGTGTGTGTATGTGTGCAGTGTGTGTATGTGTGCAGTGTGTGTATGTGTGCAGTGTGTGTGTGTGTATGTGTATGAGTGCAGTGTGTGTGTGTATGTATGCAGTGTGTGTGTGTGTGTGTGTTGCAGTGGTGGGGGTGGGCAATTTTATTATTTTATTTATTATTATTTCTAATTATTATTTTAATATTTTTTTTTCATTATTATTTCTTCTTATTATTTTTTATTTAATTATTATTATTTCATTTATTTTTTCGTCCCCCCTCCCTGCTTGCTAGCTGGCCAGGGAGGGGGGGCTCTTACTCCCTGGTGGTCCAGTGGCATTGGTAGTTCAGTGGGGGGGAGAGAGGGGCTGCAGAGAGCGTTACTTACCTTTCCTGCAGCTCCTGTCAGCTCTCTCCTCCTCCGCGCCGTCCGTTCAGCTCTTCTGTCAGCTCCCACTGTAAGTCTCGCGAGAGCCGCGGCTCTCGCGAGACTTACACTGGGAGCTGACCGAGGTGCTGAACGGACGGCGCGGAGGAGAAGGGAGCTGACAGGAGCTGCAGGAAAGGTAAGTAACCGCTCTCTGCAGCCCCCACAGCCCCAGTCTGTATTATGGCAATGCAAATTGCCATAATACAGACACTG